>NC_090930.1:231297203-231597203 GCF_040938575.1 Ambystoma mexicanum | reverse complement strand
GGTCTTGACAGGTAGGAAAATGGTGTTACCACAACACCTGCTATACAGAACACATGAGCAGACACTTGTGAGTGCATCCACAGTTCATGAGTACATTGATGAACTGAGGAAGCATTTGCAACATGCATTTGCTTTTGTGCAGAGAAATCTGGAAAGGGCTGCTGACAGTGCTAAGACATACTATGATAAAAGAACATCAGTGAGAGAATACAGTGTAGGGGATCAGGTGTACAAGTTTCATTTTGGAAAAAGTAAACTGAAAAATTCTAAATTTCTAGCAGCCTGGCAGGGGCCATTTCGAATTATAGATAAGATCTCTCCTGTAGTTTATATCATTTTGAAGAATGAAGGTGAAACAGCGATAGAGCAGTTTGTCCATGTAAATCAGATCAAGCCATGCCATCCCAGACACGAGATCAGGCAGCTTGAGCATGTAGAAACAGAAAGCCCTGGGGCTACTGCCCACTATTGCACACAATACAACAGAAAGTCCCTTGAACACAAAAAGATAAAATAAATGGGTACAGTCAGGAGGCAGTGACAGAGAAGTTAAAAATGTGAATATTATAATGGCACATAAACACTGTAATATATGTAAATATATATAAAATCTAAAAATAAATAAATAAATAAATAAATAAATAAATAAATAAAAATATATAATGGAAGCTTATGGGATTGGTATGCAGAATGAAAATGCATTGAATTTAAAATGTTGTTTCATGTATGCTTATTTTCTTTTTAACCTGTGTTTAATTTCAGACAAAAAAAAATGTTTTATTTTTGGCAAAAGGGTGAAGTTAGTATTGTGCTATATACTTAATCTGTTCCTTTTCTATTTTTATTTAGAACATTAACTATTTATACCGGAGGTCACGGGAGACGATGGAGTCCTGGAGCCCACGTGGACGGATTCCGGGAAAGCACCGAAGGGGGGCAAAGACCAAGGCTGCAAAGCGATCAGCATTGAAGATGACACCAACAATATGTTTAATGATGATGATATTTGGAGGGATCTTCAAGAATTCAGAAGCACAGGTTGTCATTGAACCTGGACCAGCATCTGGTATCGCGGTGGAAGAGGCACCAGGATTCATCATGAGTGATAGAAGGATGATTTTCCAAAATATCTACATACCATTGAATCCTGAGATTTTGATTGAAAAACATTTGAACAATACCGGCATTAAAATTGAACAGACTAAAGAGTGGCTGGAAATAAGAAAAGAGGACACTAAGCAGTCAATAAGAGATATATTGATGCAATTGGAGAAAACATTTGTGAATTCAGCAGACATTAAGAAGAGGAGAGGAAAGAGAGGTGCGGTGATGCTTGCGATAACATTGGTAATGTCTGTAGTTGGAGCCATAATAGGTACCACAATATCAACAGCCAATGCTATTTCGGTATTAACACTGAGTACTAAAGCGCAACAACTGAGTATTGACCTAGAAATAATACAAAAAACATTAGATGGGATTAGAGGGGGACTGGATGAACAAGTAAGATTCATAAATGAAACTGCAATCATTCTAAATGAACAAGCGGATGTGATGCAACGGGCAACGAAGCTAACTATTAAGCATGACAGAACTTTAAATGAAATATTGAACATAATGTGTTCTGTTGATAGACTATTAACGAATGATATGAGAGAAGTTCAAACTGCAGTTTCACAATTGATTCAAGGACATATATCCCCTTGTATTTTGTTTCGCAGGATATTGTTCATCAAATGCTAGAAAGATTGACCAGGAGGGAAATTGATGTGGTACAGGTAAAAATTGCATTTGAAATGGGTAATGCGATGCCTTTATATGTGGACCTGGAAAGGTTGGAAATTGGATTTCTACTATGCATACCATATGTAGCTCCTGAACTTATTTATCAAATGAAGTGGGTACACTACGTGGGATTTTGGCAAGAGGACACATTTATTAAGATTAAGACTCAGGAAGTGGTGGCATTTCAGTCATGGGAGCCTGAAGTTTATTTAATACCAAATTTGAAAACATGTGTCAAATTTAAAGAACAAAATTATATTTGTCCAGGTAAACCGTTTGTTCCTGATGCCACAGATGCTATTTGTGGTTTGAAATCTGACCCAAGTATATCAGAAGGATGTGAGGTGATTATTAGCAATATGGGGAGTGAAGAACTGGCACAGGCTAAGATGGTCAGAGGTAAATGGTTGGTCAGCACCTGCTTAAAGAACATGACAGTAGTACATTTGAACCATGGAACATACGTGGTTAAACAGGTGAAATATAATGTTTTTTATTTACAGGTTCCAAAGGATACAATTGTGTCAATTGGAGGGTTAACATTGTTTCATGTAACAAACGATATT
The DNA here is from genome assembly GCF_040938575.1 of Ambystoma mexicanum. Taxonomy (NCBI): domain Eukaryota; kingdom Metazoa; phylum Chordata; class Amphibia; order Caudata; family Ambystomatidae; genus Ambystoma; species Ambystoma mexicanum. The sequence continues at coordinate 231,594,852 of NC_090930.1, read as the reverse complement.
TGGGAAAGCCAAGTGGAAAATATCGTTTTTTTCCAAAGGAACACTTTTCCAATAGATCCGGATGTGGAGTTTTTATTGAATCACAAAGAAAAACATGTTATAAAAATGAATCTGAGAAAAAACAATATTACAGTTAGTAATCTGGGGATAATAGAAGTGGAAAGATTTAATTGGGGAACCTGGGGAGAACGCTCAATAGTGGGTTTGGCTGTCCTGGTGCTAATTATGGGTGGTTGGTTGATTGTGCTATCAGTAAAAATGAAAATGTTGCTGATTTTGGTAGCTACGTCAGGAAGAGAAAGATATCCCAATACACATGCATTTTAAAAGAAGGATGGGGGGCAAACTTGTTTTTTTTTAAATTGGCTTGGATCGTAGCCAAATTCTAAAAATAAAGGAGGGTATGTAAGGTTATTTAGCGTGTTACAACACAGAGAACAGCACAGAGTACAGCACTACTGCACAGGATCAATGTGTAGCATGTTTTTTTTTATGCAGTACCACTGCATGGGTTTGGTGCATTGCTATGATGCAATTGTTTCAAGCTATGTGTTGCCAGTGTAACATGGACATATAAGTGAGGGCAGGTTATTCAGTTAAAAACGATTTTTACATATAAAATGCAAATCATTTTTTTTCACAGTTAAAAGCACACATTTGTACATTCAAAATGCGCACTATTTTTACCTGAAATTCCTCTGTTGCAGGAGGCACATTTGAGGATTAATGAACTAACCTCATTAACAAAAAACTAACACGCTAACTCATTAATAACATAATATGTTCTCCAATGCAAAATGAATGGAAAATGACAGGCTCTGAAAGTCATTTAAACGCACATTCAGATTATTTTTTTTTTGCTTCTATCTGCGCTCTGTCCACAGTATTTGCAGGAAGCAAAGACCTTGAATAAGCAGGAAATCAGTTTGGTTACAGTTGCAACTGTATAAGCCAAGCCATTGTGTGCAGAGGGTGGTTAGGGCATGATAGAATTTTATTGGTTAGGATCCTTTGGTAGGAGGTAACCAGAATTTTCTGGTATAATCTCGAGGAAGAAGCTGGGGAGAGACATCTTGACACAGCTCGGAGAAGGACTGAGTTGATAGCTGGGGATGCCTGATCCCTAAAGCAGATTCAACTTGGTTGCAGAGACTGGGATTCCCAGTCAACAAGTCCCAGTTTGAGTGACAGCAAATGCTTGTCCTTGCTGGGTGAACCCCTCCAGAAGGCGACCAGCCAAAGAAGTTACATGCTGAACAAGCCTGGTAATTATCTCTTTGAAGTGTGGGGGCTGAGTGTGTGCGAAAATATTCAGTCAATGTAGGAAAGGAGATTCCTGTGCTTTACCCACGTGTTTAATGTAGCAAATTGAATTCTTGTTCCCCGCCACTCTCTTCTCAGTGTATCACAAATAATGCTGTTACTGTGCTATTTCATTTATTTCTGTAAAAAGAGTGAGATCATGTTTAAATGCAACTTTTATAATACACAAAAATATCTGAAAGCAGATGGGTGGTGTGTTTTATTTTCTCTTTCCTTTGTGCATTTACCAATACAGTGCTGATGATGTGGGGAGATGTTTAGACAGTGCAATTGTCATTTTTAAGATAGCTAAAAATAAGATTTGGCTGCAGTTGTGTGCATGATTCCATTCAGTATATAAGTGTGTGTTTTCTGGACAGAACATAATAAGTAACTTGGTGTGAAATAGCCTTTTGCTGAAGGTACATGAGTCAGCAAAAATAGAGACCCGGGACATAGTTCACTACCGTATATAAGCATACCAACCACGCATACCAACCACGCATGTCTGTGTACTGAAATAATGCATATCCACTGTATTATTATTATACATAACCCAATCTGAAAACAAGGAGTGATTGTTGCTAAATTATTTTCGGCGGTAAGAAAATACCGCCAGGCCCCAAATCTACATAAAATACCCAACAGGCCAGAATAAAAAGAGCCCCATTGCACAAGGGTTGGCAGATCTACATTACTGTGCAACTGAATGTGTATCAGATGAAGTAGAGGTGGAATCTAGTTTGCAGGAGTTTGAACAATCACCACAGAAAGCTTTTGATGAAAATTCATGCAAGGAATTGCCAACTGTATATGACAATGGATGTGCTTTTCACATTGAAAATGACAGCAATAAACAGTTGGTGTCAGTTATAGGAAATGTCTGGTTCAGATGTGAGGACATTCCTAGTATAGAAATGAGAATTGGGGCTAGGAGTATCCAGATAGCAGAGTTGGCAGCCATTTATAAAGCAATTACTACTGCAGTCACACATTCAGTGAAATTGTCCTGGGGACTGATTCTGATTATGCATGAAATAGCTTTGTAGAATATCTGCCTGGCTGGAAAGCAAGAGGCATGCTCACATATAACAAAAGCCCCTCAAACATGGGAAAATGATAAAGCTATAGACAAATTAGTGTCAGAGAATAATTTATCAGTATATTGGAGGAAAATTTGTGGACATTTGAAAGCACCAGGAGACGATATGGAGGGAAATGATAAAGCAGATCAATTGGCCAAGATTGGGGCTGTTATGGGAGAATTGTTGCCCGTTGAACACTTAATTGGTGAAATACAAATAGATGCAGTTACACGCTCTAAAGCCCCAAAAGAAGTTGAACAACCCATAGTGCAATGGAGTTATGATACACCAGATCAGGATCTGATTAAGTCACAAAAAGATGAAAATGATTGTACAGGAAAAGAAGAATTGAGAGTGTTAGTCAAAAACAAAAAACAAATTAAAATACAGGATGGTCTGATGATCAGGGAATCCATAACAGGGCTGATACAGTGGGTGGTACCTCTTTCATTCAGAGGGCTAATGTTACACCATGCACATGATGCAATAACTGCAGGACACAGAGGTTCACAAAAAAACTTTAGAGATACTGATAGATTATGCTTACTGGCCACACATGTCCCAAGATGTGGAATTATATACCAGGGAGTGTCTGGTATGTGCACAATTTAAACCTGCTTCAGCAATGCATAGAGCTCCATTAATGAACAGGGGTTTAACTCTTCCATGGTCAGATTTACAAATCAACTATTTAGGGCCTGTAAAGAGATTTAGTAGGGGAATCCGTTATCTTTGACGGCGGAATGCTTAATGTCAAAATGGGTAGCATGTATTCCTGCACCAGATTGTAGTGCGCAAACAGCAGCCCCATTTCTGTAAATCACATATTTTCAAGATTTGGGTTACCACAGAGAATAGAGTCAGGCAGAACAAGTAATTTCACGAGCACCTTAATGAGCAAGGTGTGGCAGATATTAGGGGTAAAAATGAAATTTCATATTGCATATCGGCCCGCCTCTTCTGGGAATGTTGAACGTTGCAACAGATCTGTCGTGGAGATACTAAAGAAGCTTGTAGCGGAGGCAGGTTCTAGTTGGGTTTTGTGATTACCTTTAGTATTAATGACCATTAGATCGACTCATGCTAAAGTGACAGGTATCACTGTGACAGAAGGTTCATTTGTCCTGATAAATGTAGGAGGCTAGGGTGAAAGTGTGCAAGGTAAGAGGTAAACATCCTGTTTGTATGCATGCAATGCACACACTTGCTTAACGTTGTTAATATAGATTCCCTGCTGCTTTTGTGGGTTCACTTTTCCGACATTTGTAGTGCATGCATTACAGTGGCAAGACCATATTCTAAAGTTTACAAGGTATATGGCAGGCATCATGTTGTTATGAATGCAGTGTGTGTATTATATGATATGATGTGTTATGGTATTTAGTGCCATTTGCATCACGCCTACATACAAGTGTGTGAAGGCATGCTGAGTAAAGGGAGGCAGAACGGAGGCCATACAGAGATGTTGATTCCTCTAGGCCAGCTGATATTGAGAGTGGGCAAGAGAATAGGAACGGGGGGAACAAGGTGCAGTATATGGGAACAATAAAAAATATAAATATTTGTAACTACGGCCGCTGCTGGCAAGTGCAAGGATAAGTGTAGACATGAAGTGGTGGCTGCACTGTTAGGGTTATAGAAAACAGTCCCCAAGTGCAGGGGTTGGTAGAAAGCCAGTGCAGGGGTGGAACTGGAAGGAGGGAGGTGGCTTGGGCCACAGATTATAGGGTGGGTATGAAAGCAGTGCAGAACACCTTTTTGCTAGGAAGTGAGGAGAAGAGGGGAGGCTAAAAAGAAGAAGCACATGGAAAGCTTTTCAGGTGCTTTTAGACCTTTCTCCTTTCTCCTTAAGGTCCAGGGAGACAGAGAACATGTTCCACAGGGAGGACACAGCAGAAGAACCACAACTACCAACATGTGGTTGCGTTTAGAAGCAACTGACTGTGAGGGAGTACAAGGTGGATGAGGGAAGAGCTGGAGCAAGCAGATATTTCGGAAGTGACAGTGCAAGGTACTGAGGTTTAAGGGACCAGAAGGTCTTTTGTATAATGCACAGATCTTTTAGTTTATTGTTTGCAGCCACTGTGAGGTATTGCAGACATTTTAGTCCATCAGAGATACGATCCCTGCCGTTCAGGCCAAGCACAAGTTGTGCACTACTATTACAAACGAGTTGCTGAGGGCGCAGAGTGGAAGCTGGGAGATTTAAAAAGAGCCTGTGGCAACAGTGCAGCGTACAAACCACCACAGCCATGCAGACACTGATCTTTTGGAAAGTGACTGCAGGTTGCCAAGATACATTTAGTGGTGGCTTTAGTGCCTTCTTTTTACAAGTTATGCAGTAGGTGGGGTAGTGGGAAACAATTTTCATAGCATTGGCGGAAGGAATGAATAGATTTCCTGTTTTGCTAATATAGTGTATGATATGGGTAAATGAACAGTGCACCCATCCGTGGAATGGGCAGGAGCCCCCACCTCAGCGCTCTCATCCGTGGAGCAGGCAGGAGCCGCCATCTCAGTGCTCTCATCCGTGGAGCGAGCAGGAGCCACCACCTCAGCGCTCACATCTGTGGAGCGGGCTGAGGCCCCCATTTCAGCGCTCTCATCCGTGGCCCCCACCAGACACCGAGGCCCAGCCAGGAGCCCATCTGCCCCTCTAAGCTGTGTAACTTATGTGTGTCATCTGGAGAGGAAACCACCAGATTCCTCACCCCACACCCCTCCTGGGCTCTACCCTGCACTTTGTAGTGCTTTTATGCCTATATAACCTGCCTTTGGCCCATGACCCACATGCGCCGACATTTCTGAAAGAACAAAATGTCGGGTGCAATGCGGGCTGAAAACGAGGATCTGCCTCGGGCTCATTGCTAGGCAACGCGTGTTTGTTGTCCACTTAAACAAACACTTCCACCGGCAGGCGGCATAGCCGGCGGCCACCCCAAGGCCACTATAAGGCCAGCTGCCTTGTTTGCCCACCTTAGTGCACCCATCCGTGGAGTGGTCAGGAGCCCCCACCTCAGTGCTCTCATCCGTGGAGCGGTCAGGAGCCCCCACCTCAGCGCTCTCATCTGTGGAGCGGTCAGGAGCCCCCTCCTCAGCGCTCTCATCCATGGAGCGAGCAGGAGCCCCCACCTCAGCGCTCACATCCGTGGAGTGGGCAGGAGCCCCCATCTCAGCGCTCTCATCCGTGGCCCCCACCAGACACTGAGGCCCAGCCAGGAGCCCAGCTGCCCCTCTGCGCCATGTAACTTACGTGTGCCATCCAGAGAGGAAACCGCCAGATTCCTCACCCCACACCCCTCCTGGGCTCTACTTTGCACTTTGTATTGCTTTTATGCCTATCTAACCTGCCTTTGAAAAAACAAAATGTCGGGCGCGATGCGGGCTGAAAACGAGACTCTGCCTCGGGCTCGTTGCTAGGCAATGCATGTTTGTTGTCTACTTAAACAAACCTTTCCGGAGGCAGGCGGAATAGCCGGCGGCCACCGCAGGGCCACTATAAGGCCAGCTGCCTTGTTTGCCCCTGTTCGCTGCTGACCGACGCGAGGTGCTAACACTGTGTGTTTTTCTGTATCCTTTTCTCCTAATTACGAACGCCATCCAGCCCACTAAGACTGCCCAACAAGTCAGCCCTGTCCTGAGCCTGTCAGGAGTCGCCCGGGTCCAGGCCCAAAAACTCTGCCCAGCTACTGCCAAGTACCACCATGGACCCAGTGATGCCTTCCTATTTAACCTGTGGTAAGCCCTCACTCCGCTAACCTCTCTAATGACTCCCATCTATTGCCTATGTGTTTATGCTCACGCACGTGACATATTTATCTCATACTCATTATACCACTAAGGAATGTCGGTTACACTAGAGTATCCCCGCTCTGCTACTGTCACGCACGGCTACACAATGTCATATTTGTGTTATTTCTTATGGCTCGACACCCGTCGATCCAAACCTGCCTTATGTTTTAATTGAGCCCTGTTGCTCCTCCACCACAGCTTCCATTCAGATGATGCCTCTTTGATTGGTTTATGCCACTTATGCAACCTCTCAGCAATATTGTTGTGCCCTCTGATTGCTACTAGACCACATTGCAATTTTGTTGTGCCCTACGGTCACTTAAAGGCCACTCCTGCCATTATTGATTGCGCCCTATGGTCACCTAGAGACCAAATTGCAATTTTGTTGTGCCTTATGGTTGCCTAGAGACCACATTGCAATTTTGTTGTTCCTTATGGTCACCTAGAGACCATATTGTAACTTGGTTGTGCCCTACGGGCGCTTAAAGTATTTGAAACAAAATGGTGGCGTCCTGCCACATACATTTACATCAGTTTGCATTATAATTTCCTGCAAATATTATCTCATTTGTCATGCTGAATATCAGAGACACTGTATATTCGTGATTATAAGAGATATAAGTACAAAAGGAACCCCAAGTTTGACTTTTAGCTTATTTATTTGACTAAGGTCCAAACAAAAAGGTAGAGCAAGGGTTCAGTTTCCCTTAATATTTAGTGCTTTTTACAAAACAACACTTGCCTCTAGGTTGGCAAACGTGTTCGAAATGGAGTGAAACAGAAAGCAAATTCTAGACATAATTCACAAACTTATTGTACATAGTCATAACATTGTTAGTGCATGAGCATAAGAGCAAGACAGTTATTTCAGCAATTATGATCAAGACAATACATAGGTGTGAGTCATGAACTGGAGTTAGGTTTTCACATAGATCATTCTGGTAGTTGTTTCCAAGCTGCATTGGATTATTTTGAGGGAGGTAACCAAGTCTTGATCATAATTGCTGAAATAACTGTCGATTTTGTTGTGCATTATGGTCTCCGAGAGACCACATTGTAATTTTGTTGTGCCCTATGGTCGCTTAAAGGCCACTCCTGCCATTATTGATTGCGCCCTATGGTCGCTCCTAGACCACATTGTAATTTTGTTGTACCTTATGGTCGCCTAGAGACCACATTGTAATTTTGTTGTGCCCTATGGTCGCTTAAAGTCCACTCCTGCCATTATTGATTGCGCTCTATGGTCGCCTAAAGACCACAGAGCTATTTTTTTGTGTCTTTTGGTCGCTCATCTGCGCTCTTGCCTGTGCCTCCTGCTGCTCGCAAGCTACATTGACATCTCTCAAATTCCTTAGTTTACCTTTTAGCCCACTCTGAACCTATCTGTTCCTGCCTACCTCAGGGTAGGGCCACCCAACCTAACCTGACTGTGCCCTCTTCTACCCACAGCCCCTCCCAGCATACAATCATGCCCATAGCCTCCTGCAAGTTGTAAAGGCCTGACCACTTATCCTGTAGGGCCCTAGGGAGTATGGGATTCATGATAAGGACTTATTGACCAGTGGGAACGTGAACAAGTGAAGCCTTCACATCATACCAATTTTTAACCCATGCCTGGCCAGCCTTCAACTTGTCACTGGCCTGAGCCATCAGTAAATCCATCTGCTTCTTTAATCCCAGCACATAGTCTACTACCTTATTAGTTATCGGGGGAGTGGGAAGCTCCCAACCCTCCTTGAATATAGCCAAGGGTCCCCTGATAGGGTGACCAAAAAGAAGTTCAAAGGGACTGAAACCAACCCCTTGCAGACGAACCTCTCTGTAGGCAAATAGTACGCATGTTAAGAGGATATCCCACTTTCCCCTCTGGGGCTCCACAAGAGCCCCAAACATGATTTTGAGAGTTCTATTAAAGCTCTCAACTAAGCCCTTTGTGGATGATAAACTGATGAAAACAAAAAAGAGACCCCACACTCCTTCCACATGGCTTGCATGTACTTGAACATGAAGATAATGCCTCTGTCACACACATTCTATTTAGGGAAGCCGTCCCTAGTGGATATGCCAAGTAATGCCTTTGCAACCAACATGGCAGATAATGTTTCCAGTGGGATGGCTTCAGGATATCTGTTTGCATGGTCAACTGCTACCAGAATAAACCTGCTGCCAGAAGATGTTGGAGGGTCAAGGGGGCCAACAATGGCAATCCCTACCTGTTCAAATAGTGTACCCATTACTGGGAGTGTTATCTATGGAGCCTGAATTGTTGTACCAATTTCAACAGAAGTTTGGCAAGTAGCACAGCTCCTGCAGTGACATAATACATGGACACCCATCATGGGCCAGTCGAAGTGCATGGACAACCTCTCCTTGGTCTTCTTGATACCAAGATGATTTGCAAGGGGGGCCTCATGTGCCAACTGCAGGAGGAAGGGTATCACTTGAAGGGGTATCGCCAAACTCCTATGGTCTCCTTCAGTGGACTCTGTGGGATCACTATATAACAGCACAATTAATTCCTATGTTTCCCGGGAGGTTAACCCTCAAGCTGTAAACAGCCTGTCTTCTAAGGCCTTCCAAAGATGGGCACTCACATTGGCCTTTACTAAATTCTTCCCTGCCAGGACCACCTTCTAGCAGCAAACTGTGCAACTCAGGATGACCAAGGGGGCTAAATACGTCAGGCAGCTCCTATTCCTCTCAGCTTCAGGCGCTTGGCCAACTGCCTCCACCTAAATGGCAGTTGAGTTGAGGGGAATATTCTCTTTCCCTCTGTTTTGTTTTCTGACTCCTTTGCCTTGGGTTTCCCCTTTGGCTTTTGATCAGCCTTGGACTTGGCCAGGACAACCTTTGTTTGAGACCTAGGGCAGGGTCTCTCTGCTTTATCTCCCACAAGACCTACGTCTTTCCCAGAAGGACTCTTCCAGGGACTTGCCTCTTAACACTTACAGTTATCCTGACCACTGAACCATTCAAAGCTAGATTTACAGGCATAACTGGAAACTTGAGAGGAGGGCCATCAGCTAGCTTGGTGTACATTAGAGGGGCTCTGTCCAGCTCCTCTGAATTTACCAAAGTGTAATCCACTACAGATTTGCTGGTCCCAGTGTCTCTGATGGCAGGGGTTTCTACACCATCTACCAGGACACAATCCTTAGTGCTTGGTATTGTCAGGGATTGAGGCATACTCCTCAGACATTCTAGGTTCCCAGAATCCCAGGGAAGTTATAACTACTTCTGAACTTTTCCCAGAGGGGAAGGAGTAAGAAGGGAAGGATGCCCCTGTGAGTATTTTTTCCTACTCCTGGTGGAATACCAGATTCACAGAGTAGACCCCCAAGGTGTTGACCTTACATCGAGGATCCCCCTTCACATGGGCATTTGCTCCAAAACCACACCAGAATCACTGGATTTTGGGACATAGGGAGGTTTATTATAACCAGAAATGTGCTTGTGATGATTACTCCCACTCCACTCTGCATGGTCATGTGACTTACAATTTTTAAACTCTATTTGGCCTTGTTGGGATGAAGATTTCTAAATGGATCATGCCTTTAAAAGTGGTATCCTTATTACCTTCTACCCAACCAGTCAAGTTCTTTAAGGATTTAGTTACATACATGACCAAAGTACTACCTTATCTTTTCTTGTTCTCTCTGAATCTTTTTAATGTATTCGGCAGGAGTCTTCCCAAACTTTAGGAACAGGGTTTGCTTCGATTTTACAAAGTCTTGTCTCTCAGGCTTTGACATTTCTACAATGGCACTGCAACCAGAATGGGGCAGTCTACAGAGCAACCATGCAATCTTATCACCATCTACTACTTGTTGCACTTCACAAGCATACTCAAAAGCAGTCAACCAGTCCACAATGGCATTTTTCTCATCATACACACTGAGCAGATCTTTAGGACATCTAGGAAGTGAAGAGGAACCAGAGTCATTTCCGGACTCCCTAGATGGAGCTGTTGGCAGTTTGAAGGTTGGAAAGCTCCAACTGATGTTATGATCCTCATAACACAGCACTTGTACAGAGTGGAGAGGCGGCCCAATAAACCCATCATGTCCAAGGCTACCCGTAAGTCCACCCCCAGCATTCGCTAAAAAAGGGTTTCTCCGACGAGGAGCTTAATATGCTGGCCGACACGCTGGCAGGTCCATGCAGATGAGGTGTTTGCCAATAACCTCAAATGCGAAGCACAACTGCACAAAAAGGAAATATGGGAGGACGTGGCACAGAAGGTGACTGCGGTTTGCACCACCACCCGCACGGTGAAGCACTGCAAGAAAAGGTGGGACGACTTCCGTCTCCGGGTGCGCAACATACTTGCAGCCAACTGCAGGGAGGCCATGGCTACAGGCGGCGGTGACCACTCACCCACCAAATTGATTAGATGGGAGGGGACGTGCAGCACCATGTTCAACATGGAATCGATTGAGGGCTTTGGATTAATGGAGGCAGGAGTGCCGAAATCGGGAGATGGAGATGAGTGTCTCCACAAGCCCCAGAGAACCAAAGCATGGCGTAGCACAACAGATGTGAAAGTGAACCAAGGCAATGTATGGCCCATCATATACACATATTCGATCCATGTCCAGATGGTGGCCCAAACCCTGGCACAATTAAATGCATGCCGCGTGCCAATCCCATTACCCGCAGACACCCAACACACAGGGATCAATCACATGTCACACATCAGGCAAACTGCAATACAAAGGTATGCCACCTAGTACACATCAGTCCAGAAAGGAGAGTCCACTACAAATGCCAATATGGCCCCTCACATTGCAAGTAACCTGAACGTCACATCTGCAAGACAGCAATGCATGAAATGTGAAATAGTGAACAGCAACAAATCATGCATCTTGCACGTACCAACATCACTGATGGCCTGCATCTCTTGTTCCCCCACAGGCACAGATGCAGAAAGTGAAGGGCAGGAATCTGCCCCAAAGGCCAGTACATCCTCAAAGGGATCCAGGGCCAGACATGAAGGCACTCGACCTTCTACCTCCTAGGCCACACCAACGCCCGATGTGCAACACGGGCCAGCAGTACAGGCCACGCCAGCACAGAAGGAGACAACACCAGCCAACAAAACACCCACAATGGTGTCCACAACTCCTGCAGAGGCAGAGGGTGAAGGAACGCTGTCAGCTGCCACAAGTTCCATATAGGAGGTAGCAGCCATTGCCTCCATCAGTGATGTGGAGGGCCAAGCTAACGAATTTGCAGACATGGAAAACAACATCCATGTTGTATGTCCCCATACACCGAGCCCGAAGGCCACCCCCCTGCACTCCACACAGGGCACACCACCATGCCCCATGCAGGAACATTTTGTTGTACTGAGGAGTCCGCATCTGTCTACCACTTCAGCGGGCACTCCAGCAATGGCTCACTCTGCCACTGCACCATCGACTCCACAGCCACCACCGACATGGAGGCCCGCCTGACCAGGATAGAGGCCCGCCAGGACTGCATGATTGAGCTGGTACGGCAGTATGTTGCGGAGGGAGATAGACCTGCTGTGAGATACGGGAGGCAAATGCGGCTTCTATAATGGCCATGAACTCAAACACTGTTGTCATCAGAGACAGTTTGGCTGTGGTTACACAGATCCTTGGCAGGATACTAGAGCATAGGCAGCAGCAACAACCTGCACCGGCGGTCGCAAAACCATCCACCTCAACCCCATCCACCACACCTGCCAGCTCAACTCCCTCTAGTCCTGTGCACATGACCAGGTGCAGCGCACGCCACACGGACATGCTGCCCCAGACCCGAAGAGAGGCCAGAAATAGCAGAACCATCCTGCATGTGTCAACTGCCACCTTGCTAAACTCACGGATGGCACATTGTGTGTGGGGCGACAATGGGTGAAGTGGGAGTCGTGTTGGGGGGTGTGGGGAGTGTTGGAGGTGTCTGGGGGGTGTTAGGGGTGTGTGTTGGGGGTGTTGGGAGGTATGGGGTGTTGGGGGGGTATGGGGTGTTTGGGGTTTTGGGGGTGAGGGTGGGGGAGGGGGGAGGGCGTGTTTGAGGTGCAGGGATGGAGCAAAATAAAGTTAGAATTTCAATACACCCGCTGTGTTAAAAAATCATATCATGACTGGACATTGTTCATTCCGTGTGTGTTTGTTCAATTCATGACAGCGCACAGTGCCCAACTCCCCACAAACCCTGTGTCCATGTCTGCAACATCCCAGTGCCCAGTGTAGTACTAACACAGATCCATCTGCATCCCTGTGATTCAGAAGAAATCGTCAATCACTGATTGGCGCACAGCACGGCCATCTTGTGCATCGCAAACTGCCAGGGTTGCTGGTCCTCTGACATCATCATCCTCACCCGGTGCATGCAGGTCAATGTCCGGTGGCAGTGGTATGTTTCTTCAAATGCACATGTTGTGCAGCATGACACAGACCATGGTGATCTTTTCCACCTTCTCAGGCCCGTAAAGGTGTGTTCCACCAGACCTGCTGAGGCGGTGGAACTGTGCCTTCAACAGGCCAAAGGTCTGCTCAATCACTACACGGGTACAGGTATGAACCCGATTGTACTCCTCTTTGTGCCTGTTCTGCAGGTTCCGTACAGGGGTAAGTATCCACGGCTTCAAGGGATAGCCACCATCACCTGCATGGGAGCACAATGAGGTATGTGTAAGTCAATATCTGAACTGAAAACATTTGAAATCTCTGCATGGATGCAGCTATTTGGTGTTGACATTCACATTGATGCAATATGTACTGTACTATGGTCTGCTGGTGTGGATTGCGTTGTCCAGATGATGCAGGGTGTTCACTTGCATGCTGATGCAGATATAGTGTGTATGCGGAACCATGTCTTGCCACCCATATTGGCGATGTATGGCACTCTGCATGTGTTGCCACTAGCGGCATTGCCATAAGTGTATTCATGTTTTGTCATCCATCGCTCGACATTCCCATGGTGGCCTGCTTGTGCGTCTGGCATCATGTTATTGCTGTGCAGCATTAGTCTTATGTATGGTCTCATATATGGCATTGATGTGTCATGTTCAGTTTGGGATGTTCAAGTCAACAGTGTTTAGCTGTATGTGAATTGTCCACTCACCGCCCAATCTCATCCAGGTGGATTATGCACCCCCCTATTCACACCCAGATGGATTATGCATCCCCCCATTCACACCTAGGTGGATTATGCATCCCCTCATTCACACCGAGGTGGAGTATGCATCCACCCCATTCACACCCAGGTGGATTATGCATTCCCCCATTCACACCAAGGTAGATTATGCATCCCCCCATTCACACCCAGGTGGATTATGCACCCCCCCATTCACACCCAGGTGGATCATGCATCCCCTCCCATTCACACCCAGGTGGATTATGCATCCCTCCCCATCTGACCCCCCCAATGCACTGCCATGGGCCTGTCAGGCAATTTACCAAGCAGCCAGGCACGTCGTCCAGGATGTTGCTCCATGTAACGGGGTACCGAGGAGTTACACAGCACCATGGCATCATGTGTGGATCCGTGATATCGGGCACACCAATGTGTGATGATCTTGCTGGAGTCACATACCATCTGCACATTGATGGAGTGGTATTGCTTACGATTGCGGTACACCGCCTCTATGGCATGAGGGACCACCAATTCTACATGGTTGCAGTCGAGGGCACCAACACAATTGGGCATGCCCACCAGTGCGTGGAAGCCAACTTTAGTGTCAGCATGCTCCTGGGCAGTCCGTGGTAGGAATATGTGGGTGCTTGCATGCCTCAGGAGGGCATCCAGCACTTGGGTCAGCATGCATGAGAAGAGAGGTTGTGATATGCCATGCAGCTGCCCCACTGTGTGCTGGTAGGTGCCTGTGGCCAGGAAGTAGAGCACAGACACTAGGGGATGGCAGTGCGGATTTCTATCAGGCTGACAATGTCATTGTGTATCATGTCCACTATGTTGGTGATGGTGTCCCGGTCCAACCGGTACAGGGTGTGGATCTGCTCAGGGATTAGATTCAATGGACTGCTCTGATGCGAGGGATTGGTGGCTGCCTATGTGGTACCACTGGCTGCACTGGTGGGACTTTCTGGGTCTGTCTCACCCTCCTTCTCCTCCTGCGTCTCCTCTGTGGTGCCTGTTGTTGTAGTTGTAGTTGTTGTTGCTGGTGTAGCAGTACAGGCATGTCCTCCAGCCTCAGGATTGCTACAGCTAGTGGGATAATTTTGCTGTAGGAAGGGAAGTGATGTGTGGGTGTGCTCCTTTTGTACTGGGACCGGGCTCCATTGACTCCGCCTGTGGTGATTGTGTGCACCTGTGGCAGTTGCCTACACTGCAGGTTGCTATTTACGGGTGGTCCGTGATGCCTGTATTGCCGCCATCGTGCAGGCCCTATTTGCCGCCTTCGGGATGCCGGTAAGTGCATGCCCGCTTAACTTGTGATGTCCTCCTATTAGCAGCATCCCAGTATTTCTGCCGCGAAGGGGTGCGTGTACGCGTGCATGCCGGTAAGAAGGGACATGGTACGGGCGTGGTGGTATTGCCGGCTCGTAATGGCCCAGACCCGTTAGCGATGCCGGTAATACCATTCCACCTTCCTTTTTTCATTACCTCCATGCTCGTAATGAGGCCCTACGTCTCAGGAGTAGTGGTGGTGATCTGAGGTATTGGATGAGCACACAAAGTAGGACACAAGAATTACTCTTAGGCAGTAGAATATCAAAAAAATACAATTTATTAGGCCGAGAATAAACACAGGTGAATAATTAAGAACTCAGTAACGCGCAACAGGTAAAATTAATGTACAATCACTTTTCGATCAATGCGGTAAAGTGCAGACTCCCAATAAAACCTATAAGGAGGGAAAGCACACAAACTTTAACACAATGGCCAACTCCAGAAATGGATATCCATAACTTAAGAAGTCCAGTCCCTACGAAGATTGGAGCTTTGTGCCCAATGTTATGTTTGTGCGTAAATGCGTTCCTCAATGCTTAAAGCTCACAAGGGACATCATTCAATGGGAAGGAATATTAAAAAGTGGACACTGGAGTGTGAGGAGGTTGGTTCCAAGAGTCTGAGACAGATCTGCTATGGAGAACAAAGCTGTCCCCAACTTTTGGACGACTATAGGAAGCAAGAACCACCCAAGTCAAGACAAGGACCACAAGGGATCCTTCATGCGTAAAAAATGGTATGGCTGAACTAGGGGCCACCGGAAAGTGATATTATTACTCACCGCCAGTAGCTCACTCCGGATTCAAACTTGGCAGGGTATGTGTCCGATTTACATCAGTAGCTGTATCTCTTGTCACAAATGCAGGACAAAGAAAACACTGATGCAGCTGGTCTCAGGACACTTGAAGAAAGGCAGGAAAGTTGGCAGCAGTGACCGCCATTGTAGCCATTGATCAAGCGAGGGACCCAGGTTTTACGGACTGATACATGCTTCTCTCTTGCAGCCCAAAGCATAAGGGACAACATTAGGCCAGAAGGTGCCTTGCACTGCAAACTAGGGTTTTCAAAAGCTCGAACTGCAAATCAATGTAGCAACCCTCCAGCATTCGGAGATCAAGCACAAATAAGGGCTCCACTGGGACACCAGTGGGCTCAGGTTGCCAAATCTTCTTTGCGTGGTTCCGGACAGTCCTTGGCTCTTCTTCGCTTCTCAGAATACTTGGCTACATGAAGAGGTCAATCTGTGGGTATGCACTCAGAGCCCCTCATCATATCCTGAAGTCCACTGAGTGCTTGCACACCAGCTGGCCAATGCCAATGAGGAGATCTACCCCACTCATGCACGTTAGCAGTGGTCTAATCAGGGACCACTGCAGCTCTCATGCTGTCATGCACACCAGACATCTTGGCGCCAGTAGTGTGGCTTGGGACCAGACATTCTGAGCCAACTTCCTGGGTACCCATAAACTTGACATGCATTAGCCCACAGAAATCACTGGCTTTTGCAGGTGAATGCATGCCCAAATTAGGACTCCCTGGTTCACAAAGAGCAGGGAGAAGGCAGAAGGACAAAATTGCCATCAGAGAAGACAAAAGACTGTGTGGCATGGCCATGATGGACACTAGCCACATACATGAACCAAACGCGGTATGGCTCTGTAAAAGTTAATAAAAGCACACAAAAAGGTTTTGGTATCACCAGTCTACTCCTAATTACATTATCCAGTCACTCAGTAGCGTGGCTTGGGACCAGACACTCCCGGCCCACTTCCTGGGTACCCATAAACTTGACATGCATTAGCCCGCAAAAAGCACCAGCTTTTGCAGGTGAATGCATGCCCAAATAAGGACTCCCTGGGTCACAAAGAGCAAGGGGAAGGCTAAAGGACAAAATTGCCATCGGAGAAGACAAAAGACCTTGTGGCATGGCCATGATGGACACTAGCCACATTCATGAACCAAACGCGGTATGGCTCTGTAAAAGTTAATAAAAACACACAAAAAGGTTCTGGTGCCACCAGTCTACTCCTAGCCACATTATCCAGTCACCCAAAAATCCTAAAGGGATTAGACGGGCCCACAAACACAAATAACCCAGTGCTCGGTACAGTAATATACTTTGCGCACTGAAATACAGTTGGCAAAAGTGGAAAAAAATTCATAAAACTAAGGGAAACACTAACTGTCAGAAGGGCAAGTCAGTTTCCCCAGCATGATGGGCAAAAGCCCAGTGGAGCACAACTGACGGCTGTGCGTCACTGGCTGAAAGTCAGGACAGGAGGCTGAAACAAAAGCAATAGGTTGGGGGTCCACAAATATAGAGGTAAAAAAGCAGTACATTTTACATAACAGGAACGCACCGAGTTAAGCTGGTCAGGACTTCCCACATCTGCTGAATTTCAAGAGTTTTGTTGCATTAAATCTGCTTTAAATCTGCTCAACCTAACTACACCTAAACAACATTAATTTCAGTGAATTTCAAGGTTTTTATACCATATTTCTTTACGGGCCAATAGCCATGACCTTTGGCCATGGCCAGTGGCCACGCCCTTCAGCCCTGTCCACTGCACATGTTCCCTGATATGTTTCTTTTGGACCCACTCGGTGGTCACTGCCTTCGACCGTGGCCACTATACATGTCTTTTGGGCACATGCCTTCACTGCCATCCGAGGCACTCACAAAGTGTCCAACTTCTCTCTGCATGCTCCCCCCTCTCCCCTAAAGTCTGCGTTGCATCCCTAACCCTCTTCCATTCCCAAAGCACTCTTCATTTCATGTGATGCACTTTCATTCCCGATTGTGTTTTTTTTTATAACCACGGTTATCCCACCAAATAACCATGTCTATGAAAACATTTTTGAGCTCTGAGCCTGGACCCCAGCCCTACCCACCCCTGCCCTCTTTCTCCATCTCCACTTCTAGCATGATGCCATTGAATCCTCCCCCCCCTGCAAATGGATTTTTTTTCCACTTTTTGTTTTTTGGCTAGCCACGGTTATTCCCATAATAACCACGGTTATCTCTCTCATCGTACAAAAATGCTGTATTTTCATTTCTGAAAAGTCTCTCTCATGCAAAGCACCATGGGAGATACAACTATAATTTTGGCAGAAGTAAGCACCCCCACCTACATCAAATATTTAAAAAACGACTTGATTTACCCCAGACTCCTCCCAGAAATGGAGTCAAAGCTTCACGCCTAATTTGTTTCCTACCTAGTCCGATTCCATCCAGCAGTTTTGGCTGTGTGCTGCGGAGAGATGTTGACTTGTTCTCTATGAGAAAATGAATGGAGAGTAGGCTGAAAGTGTGTTTTTCTTTTGTTTTTTTACGTTCATAATAACGTTTTCATTTTTTAACGTATCGTTTTGTGTGAATTGTTGTGTGTGAGTATTCATGTTTATGTTGAATTCCTGTTTCTTTACATTTGAGTTTCGAGCAGGAACACCCTATAGTTTATTGCAGTGCAAATGCCACCAAAAGAACAATTAATTGTTATTGTGTGACTCTGCGGTTAATAACCCCTTCTCGTGGGCCTCTTTGCTCGACTCTGAATATAGACATGGGCGTCCTTTCGACAAGGACACAGATTCGACGTGTGATTATATGGCCTGCTACCTTCATTATCTGGAGTCTGAAACACATTAGCTATTAGGATTGTCATTCTTGAATTCACTTCTCATTAAGCGAGGCTCTTTAGGATGATTTCTGGTGACATGTGTGTTGTATCCCCCTATTGGTATGGATCCTGAACCAGTGTCAGGTTGCACTGACTGCCTATTAAAAGTGAACAGATTATGGCAGCAAACTGAATAATGAAGCATCACATTGCTTATTTACTAACTTACCAATTATCCGTGCATACGATATTGTTTTGTCTTTGGCATAGGAAGAGAGATGGGTTCATTTGCTCATAATAGACACTATTGGTTTCTTGTGTACCTTTTATAAATTGTTTTCGGACTCATTACTGCAAGCACAAAGAAAGTGTTGCTACGTAGTTGAATCGACCAATGTCTTGAAAACATCAAATGTAATTGTATTTCTGCAAAATGCTGCTTTTCCGCAAGAGGTCAGCACGTTGTTTATTTTGCAAGCTCTGGATCAGGCATGTGCCCCAGGTCAGTTCGCAACCGAGACATAGCCATTGAAAAGTTTGGATATCTACTACTAACTCTCTTTTACTGCATGACATCAATATGCATCTGCTCCCCTATTTTGCAGAGGCAATTGTTGTACAGACCGGGATCTTCCCAGGATTGTCGCACATGGTGTACGTCCTTGATATGTTTAATTAGGATTGAAGCAGTAGCTAGATGCAGGTTGTGCATCCCACGCCTTCTTATTCGCGGCAGAATGTTGCGTGGGTGAATGAGAATGATTGGTTACGGTCATTCCTGGATTAATTGGCCAGCATGAGCACAGCAGCTAATACCACGAAATATACTAACCAGTCTCTTTGCGTATAAATTGATTCAATAGACATATATTTCATTATGTTTTAACATTTAAACACAACAATGGATACTGCAATACAAATGATTCCACTCCCAAGAATATGACAGTTGGATCCCGTAAACATAGTTATCATACAGCTTAAAACCTCAATCGAAAAAGTAAACTGATGCCACCCCTCCAACCGAGTTCGCCCCTCCCCCTCCATGATCTATCATTAAATACATCAAACCAGCCTCCCATTATTTCAGTTGTAAGACTCCAATTTACTCCCTATCTTCTTCTTCTTCCAAGGGCAGCGCTTCGTCCTAAATAGCCTCACATCTAAAGCCCAGCAGCTGTCCATCCCCACCTTTTCAAGCAGTGAGACTCAGCATTTTACTTGCACTCCACTTAGAGGGTAGGGGCACGATTCATAGAAAGCTGTGCATAGACCAGACAAAGTTTGTGCCCCCTGTACTTTGCGTGCCCTCTCATACATGAGGCACCTGTGCGCGATCCGATCCGTGTATGCATGGAATCTTCCCCACAAAGTAACCATATGCGCAAGTCGTGGCCGGAATGCCTCCGACACGTCCCCCGCAAAGCAAATGTACGCATTAATACATACCTTTGTGGGGTCCTCAGGGAGAAACTCATGAGCCCTGTCAATCCTGCCAAGCCAGCACCCAGGAGACACTGCACAGGGTCCCCCAAAATTGCACACAGCACCCTGACAACATGCGCACCATGTATCGTAAAAGTTATTTCCCGGGAAATATGCGTGCAAACCCGCATAAACCATGTCTGCACTCCGCTACACTGTTTAAGCTCACCCCAAAGTCTGATCGGAACCCCAACTCCATGCACACACCCCTAAATTCATCATGCAATATTACCTCTGCGCCCGGTGATGCCTATGTACAAGTGTCTGTATGTCCGCCTTTGGGTGGCGGATAGATTGAGTGCTTTGTGTGGCCATTTCCTTGCTGAGAAGTTTCATGAACAGATCTGTGAATACCCTTAGTTATTCACATTTTTGGGACTGCAATGGACTGTCAGCGGGCTGTCTCTTGTAACGCCCACATTTACTCTTGTTCTTCCCCCTTTTGCAAGTTCCGCCCTCCTACTCCGGTCTATGCACAAATCATGCCCAGGCTCTCCGAGGTGTCTCACGCAAGGCACTTCGCCACTCGCAGAGATGAGTCAAGCCTGCGCGAAGTCCCCGCAAAGTAGGGAAAAGTCCTGTGCAGTCGATTATATGAATCAGCAAACGGGTATTTGTGTACAGTTTGGCACACAATTTCCCATTTTACCCCGTAATATATTCCATGAATCGGGCTGTATATCCCTCTTAGCCACCACTAAAGCAGTAGATACAAAAACGTTATCGAATTTGTATAGGGCAAACTCGTTCAAAATGCTAAGTGCCAGTTTAGGACATACCTACAATGGGCCTGACACAATCATTTTGAGGGATGCAACACCTTCTACCAATAAACCTGGGTTGTGTGACAGCTCCATAAAAGATGAGAAGGATATCTTTTTTCTGCTACTTGTTGAGTGCAGGGCACAAACAATTGTATGCAAAAACTCTTTAGAGTAGTAAGGATTATGCAATATCTTAAACTACAGGAGCCAGAGTCGGGTACAGAGGGCCACTTCTTGAGCAGACGTCAGGGCATCCACACATTCCTTCTCCTCCCACTCACCCTCCATCCAACCCACACTATGTTCCTAGTTAGAACTCACTTTTGTCAGAGGGGGCCATAGAATAACTGTTCATTACTAGATACATTGTGGCAATGGACTTAAGTATGAGTATGAGTATGAGCTTTTCCAGATGCGATACGACTCACCGCTGAATTGTTTATGGAGCACACGCTTTAGCCCCAGACATCGATACATTTCTTTACTCTATAAGCAAAATGTATCCTTTAGGTCTGAAAACGCTATGAATCGAATCCTACCTGTACTATGCCATGCACTGCCCATAGTGGAAAACTTCGAAATGTTTCATTTCTGGAAAATCCTGCTTCTTCAAAAGTGAGGCCACAAGTGCAACCCTTCCCTTCTTTCCCATAGTCTGTCCAACCTCCCCTCTAGTTTGAATGACGCAGGAGGCCATCGTTAATTCTGGTCTCCTTCAGTGCGGAGGAC
Organism: Ambystoma mexicanum; assembly: GCF_040938575.1. Classification (NCBI taxonomy): domain Eukaryota; kingdom Metazoa; phylum Chordata; class Amphibia; order Caudata; family Ambystomatidae; genus Ambystoma; species Ambystoma mexicanum. The sequence continues at coordinate 231,573,639 of NC_090930.1, read as the reverse complement.
TGGCGGTGGTCTTAAACAAGCCTCAGAGTTGTCCCCAAATTACCATTCCTTAGCAATCATTAGCGGGGAAGTCCAATCCTACATGAGGATATCTGGCATGCCAATTATAACATCCCAAACAGATCGATAGAGTTGACCATTCTTCAAAAGGTGACCATAGTCGCAGTCTTTTTTGATGCAGAGTGTAATATGGCGTCTCACGGGTGTGACTTTTCAAACACAAAAAGCTGTTATAAATATCTTTAAAAATGAAATGTTTTTTCAGGGTTACCAATTGTCTAAATATAAGAAGACTTTACATTAAATACCCATGCCATTATAGGCACTAAAGCAGAAGACTGTAATTCCTTGTATATGGGATACATACACTAACAAATCACCAAGTTTCAAGTTCTCTATCAAATTAAAACCCAATACAAGCCGATTCTATGCACAATACACGGACTTCCATTCCAAGCCCACATTGCATTTAAGTTTAAAGTGGCTACTGATAAATGATCATATAGCAAGGTACCCACATAGCCCTAAACAAGAATTTTGATCTTTGTGACACTTTAAGTTGAGTTTAGCTGTGGCAAAACTCTGGAACAACGTTGAATTTGGACTCAGGAATTAACAGAACATCATCACGTTTTGCAATCATAATTAAAACACGGCTAAATCACCGTACTCTTAAAATATAGGACTCATCTTCTGAGGGTTTCATCCAATGACATGTTATTTCTGAAAGCTAGCAACGCTAATGCTTCTGGGTTTTCAGGATTATACCCGCTTTATTAATCAAATCAAATAAATAAATGCTGTTGTTTTGTTTTTGACCTAAGAAAGCACAGTGGACACATAAAATGAAATTACCTACTGTTGCATGTCACCCCTCCTGGGGAAATGGTACCTCCCGCAGATCTCTGGATGGTCACATGGTGGCAACCATGTGACCAAGATAATAAAGGAACAAGACGCTTCCGGCTCGCGAGTCGATCCACTGCTGACTCCTGTGTCTTTGTTGGTGCACCCTGCTGGTGAGACACAGTATGCTGAGGGCATTGCCACGTGGCCTGGCATTGGGACGGCGACCGTGCAGGGCAACAAGTTCCCCATTGGTTTGATCATGCCATTTGAGCGGCATGGATGCTGTTTCAGGAGCCCTGTCGGGTGACCCCGACATCTGCGTGGCCCGCTACAGTGACCTGGGAGCGGGCCACAAGAATGGTGATGGGGGCTGGAGGCTTTGGCGGCATCGGCCCCTGAAGGTGAAGAAGAGCTGGGGGTAGCCCAGGGCCCTGTGTGCGTTAACAGGGGCTGCTGGTGCCCCCAGGAAGGAGGCCATGTCGGATGCGTGTGCGGCAGGGAGGGCTGCCAGAAAATGGACTGCTAAAGCCTCCTGCAACCCTGGAGAGGGGGGATGAGGAGGGTGCCTGTTCGCGCACCACCCGGCCGTGGCTCTCATTACTGGGGGTGCTCATGCGGCCGGGTCGGTCTGTGCCCACCTCCACCCCTACACCATGTGCACCGCAGACAGCAACGAGAGGTGCATGAGCGGCTGAGGCGCAATGAAACACAGCTGCCCCTCCCCCACTGGAGTGGCTATGCACACGGCATCTGCCGCAAGAAGATGAGCTGCCCCCCCCGAGGGGAAGAATGCCAGGTGCCATTGGCCGCAGATGTGGGGAGGCAGAACCCCCGCCTCCCAACACGAGGCAGGCCACCACCACCTGAACCTATGAGGACAGAAATGTGAGAAGAGATGCAGATGCCACCAAACAGCTGAGGTGGCCCCCACATATTAGGCGGGGCCATCACCATCTGGGCCCGTGATACAAAAAAAAAGTAGCTGAGGATGGAGGCCACCAAAAGAAGAGAAGGTGGGGGCATGGGCAAATGGTTTGCCCGAAGTAAACAAAAGGTCTGCGGCGGTGAGAAAACAAGAAAATAGAGGAATGGAAGACAACTTTGGCCCAAGGCAACCCCGTCATGGAAGGGGTGGGGCCCAACAAGACCCAGGCCTGCCGGGGTGAAAACAACAAGGCATTTCAAAGGAGAGTGCAGATGACAAACCCAGTGAGCGTTGTGTCTGTCCACGAGGAGGTCCAGAAGTCCAGGGCCCAGTGGCCAGTGAGGTAGGCACAGCACACCATCGAGCAAGGCCAAGGGGAACAGACAACCAGTGAGGACTTTCAGGTCGACTGTGGCCCCCACAGCAACAAAAGAGCTGGTCATGTGATGGCGCTGCCCATCGGGCTGGTGTGCCACTAGGTCCGCAAGAGGATGACCCACAGGCCCGTTTGGCCACTAGTCACAAGCTGCTTGACTTCGCCAGGAAAGGTCCGGCAGGGCAGCAGCCCTGTGAGGAATACTATTTCGCCCGCCCAGGTCACAGAATCACATGACTGAAGGGGGGGAGGTGGCCCCAAATACCGGTCACCAATATCGCCCTGCCAGTAGCCCTGGGGGGGGGGCAGAGGAAGTGAAATGAGTGTTTTGCCATCCGCCACCAGTACCCTGCAACGGGGAGCCTTACACCATCCATGAACGAGGCCGATGTGACCCCTGATGCCCCCAGGGCCCCAGACTCTCATCTGGCCAGGTTTCCCAGACCCCCAAACATTGTAGTCACCTGGCTACCATCACCACCCTGCCACAACGTTGGCCCACCAGCTACGGACTAGGCCGATGTGGCCCCTGGTACCCCCAGGTGCGGCTTTGCCAGGTCCAGACTCACATCTGGCCGCCGGCATCTAGCCACAAAAGGCATTTTGCTGGCCTTACCCGTCCGTGAACCTTGAACTATCCTGAAGAGTCCTTGCGGGAAGCAGGACTGGTGGCACGTGGACCGGTACGAGTGGTGTGTGACACTGTATTGTGCTTGCGGTGCGGGGTGCCAGCTATGATTGATGGGGTTATGTCATGGGTACAAGAGCCCCTCACCCAGGTTAATAAAGGGTGTGCCTGGACGTGGAACGTTAATGTGTTGCCTGTAACGCACCAACCCAGACTGTCACCCCGGGGCCCCACAAGAGTGTGAAGCCAAGTAGGAGTTGTGATATTAGCATTTTGTGTGCAGTGTGCTGTGATTTTATGTTTTTTCTGTTGTTATGAAAAGGGAGGAGTGGATGGTACCTCCCGGAGATCTCTGGATGGTCACATGGTGTCAACCATGTGACCAAGGTAATAAAGGAACGAGCCGCTTCCGGCTCGCGAGTCGATCCACTGCTGACTCCTGTGTCTTTGTTGTTGCACCCTGCTGGTGCGACACAGTATGCGAGGGCCTTGCCACGTGGCCCGGCATTGGGACGGCGACCCTGAAGGGCAACACAATCCCCCTTGGTTTGATCCTGCCATGTGATCATGGCCTGCATTCCCCTACCCGGCCTGGGTGCCCTGAGAGCTGGGGCGGGATCTGGTTGTGTGACCCCAGCCGCCATGGTTTGCTCCGGTGATCCGGAGAGAGCAGGGTGATCCTTGAAGCCTGAGAGCGGCTTGGATGCTGTTCCAGGAGCCTTGTCGGGTGACCACGACATCTGCGTGGCCCGCTCCAGTGACCCGGGAGCAGGCCACAACACCTACGTCATCAAAATCCTGTAAATACTGCAAACATCCATGATGAATAACGTGTAAAATTGCTCTAATAAAATGGGCAGTTAAATTATTTTGGCAACAGTTACTTTTAAGAGGTTAAGTCAACTCTGGCAGGAGGAATGATGTTCAAGAAGCAGTAACTGTAGGTTTCTGGATACCTGTAGCCGTTTCTGGATAAATATATTACAATTATAAATTGTTCTATCACTTTTATCAACAAAGTCATTGCTCACAAGATCCCAGTAAGCAGGCAATGGTCTCTGGTGGACAAGGCTCACACCGCCAACAAAGATTGATGAGGCTGGAACACATGTACCAAAGGCCATTAAAACAAAACCTAAAATTACGGCTGGCTGAGGTTTTTTATTGTTTTTAGAGAAGGGGTGAGGATGCAGATTGCCAGTGATGGCTAAAAAGGAAAAGTGACTTCTCCCTCACTCTAGGGAAGTTCTTTATCAACCTCACTATGTGCCTTTGCCTCCCGCAAGTTCGCATTGCTTTAGGATACTAAACCATACAAAACAGAATTGTTTATTAATATTTAGACGAAATGCCCAGTAAGGAAAGACAAACTGTGGCTTGATTCACAAAGAATCGGCCATCTCAAAAAAGCCCAGATGCATGATTATTAGATCTGTCCGCTTATTCACAATGCTAAAGCTGCGCCGCACTTGAAGGGTGCACCTGCAGTGTAACCACTTTTTTGCTTGTACTCTACACTATAATGTGGGTACCTGCCTCCATTCGATAGTGTTGCGACTTGCAAACATTTTAGAAATGCAGATAGGCAGATTGCGTTCCACTTCCACATGCGACTGTTTGCAACGTGAAAGGGGATTGGCAAGTATTTTTATGAACATCCTATTTAAGATTAAACAATGCACTCAAAATGCAAAAAATAATGCCGTTCCACAACCTATACGTGTACAATCTATCGAACATCCTATCATCATAGCAATCGCAAAATGTTTCATTTTTAAATGCGCTCCAACATTTGGGAAATGCGGTCAAAACGCAAAATATATTCTACAACTTAACCAACTACGTTAAAACCCTTGTTCAAATCTATAACTGGGCAGGATACTCATGCCTTTTGTCTCCTCTGGATGTCCAACTGCAAGGAAAGCCACTGTGGAGGTGAACAGATCTTGCTATGGAACACATGCGCTGAGAGCTTACACCAGTAAATGCACATCCACTAATTCAAAGCAATCCTAAAGCAAGTTTTACTTCAAAACATATTTTGCTTCAAAAATATACAACACAACACTGATGCTGCTTTATCCGGTTCTTCAATGACAACCTTCCGGAGAGAACCATAAGCTCGGACACCATTTCCTTGAAGGAGTGAGTAGTTTAGACTATGCTTGCTTGGTGTTGTCTTAGTCAGCTTGTTTACACAAATGTATTTTTCTGTAAAAGAAGAACAGTCCACCTTCTTTTCCTGGAGAACATTCCTCGTTTTGCCTACTACATTATGCCTTCTCATTCTCACATCTTTGCCTGTTTAGTCGGAAATAAAGAAATAAAGATCTAGCAAGAATAATCTCAGATGTCCTTTTCTTTGTATGCTCCTCTAAGCAATAGTCAATCAGTAGGACTAGTACAATCCCCTTCCTTGAAATGTCTACTGAAAAAGGTGTAGAGTTCTCTCAAACTCTACCACTAGCCACCCAATACAAATGTTGAATCATAAAACATATATTGAGAATGCTTAAAGTCACAAAGTACTTCTTACGCAGAAGTGTGTAGACACAGACTGTGTACCATCTGGTGAGATGGCACCAAATAATAAATCAAATATGGCTCTGAATTGGATATCCGGGTCTTATCCCAAGATAAGACAGCCATGATTAGGTTCCCAATTAAAAAGCAAATGTTGGACTACTTGTAGATAACTTGTTGCAAGTGGAATGCAAATTGAACTAATCATGAATATAACATCAGACTTGGTTGCCCAGCCAATTTGCTTCCAGCATTTATGGATTTTTTTAAGAAACTAAACATCTGTCTCTGAAGACACACTATTTGCTATATATGAAGAGAATGAGAACTGATAGGAGACATTTTCCAGTGGTGAAATAGCTTATTGGTATTTCTTTTAAAACGGGTAGATTGGAGCCTGTAGCAGTACACAATTAATAGTACTCTGGCATAAAGTATGGATCAATCAAGTGTCTGAAGAATTGCAATTCAACTCTACACCATCAGCAGATGTTTAAGTAACGCCTGCCACCGTTTGAAGGATAACAGAGTACAACTGTTGACATACTAACAGAAGAGCCACTTGTAAAAATACCCCAAATACAACTATTCCAAAATAGGAGCAACATATCTTAAACATTTTGTAAAGTGCAAAATCCACTTTCACACATTGGCAATGTGCATAATGGAGAAGGGCCACAAGAATCATTTGGCCCACCTCAATGTTCCCAATATATAGCCGTGAACAGTCTGTCAAGTTTATTCTAAAACAAAAATAATGCATTCACTAAATAGGATGCATTCTGCATGAATTTTAATTTCCATAATGTTCGTCTCACAGAATAAAATGTTTTCAAATATATGTTGAATGCGAGCAGTGTTCATTTGTGCAGTCATGTTACAGAAATGTCTCATAAATTGCATTATAATATGTGTGAGAACATGACATACTAATACATACAATACATTATCCACATTTAGTTAAATGTATTAATAGGACATACTTGATTTGTTTTTGTAAGTGAAAAGTGTGTTAGATTTGATATTTGCATGTTTGTCACTTTACATGCAGCAAGAATCATGGAATCCTGGCCTGTTTGTATCACAGAATATCATGCAGAAGGTGCAGAGGTTGGCTTTTTTTATGGAACACACTCATAATTATTCTGTAACTAATCAATTATCTCAAATGAACATACACAACTGTTGATATTTGGAGCAATGAAACATATTTTAACCCTTGCATATAAAAGGAATAGTAGATACTGTATTACAAAAATCCCTATATTGTGTTACTTCACACTTTATGAGGGATGGCAGATTAAAACCTCATGGTTCTCTTATTTTTTCTAAAACAATGCTTTCAAAGACCCACACTCTGTACAGCCCTGACCCTTCTGACTAAATGTACATTAATTAACAAACATGCAATGTGTGTCTGTTTCATGGCCTGGTGTCTTGGGGGCATTAGTTTAGCTTTCTGTTAATGAGGAACTCCAATTTAATTTGTAATGCACAATTATTTGGGGGAAAAATGAAATACATTAATTTGGAAAGCAACACAATAAACTCATATTATTGGCTAGAAAGTGTGAACACTTTGCCTGATTTGAAACCAAAAATAAATCATTTGAATTCAGTAAGGGGCTCCTCATTACACACTTATAAACATGCTATATTGATATGTGAGAATTATTAATGCATTGTCATGCTGCAGTCTTAGAAGGTATGTCATCGATAGACTTTAGCGCATTGTAGGTAACTAGGTTGCTGAATACTACATAGAAGCACTAGATGCAGTCTAGTCTTCTACAAAGTTGGCATTCTGCGACGGCGTTACTTTAACAACGCTCCCAGCCTTCTATTTGGCACATTGTATCTCTCTTCCTGGTATCCGCTTGGCGTTCTGCCTCTCGCTTGTTTGCTTCCTGTTTTTGCGCTTCTTGAATCCTTACCGGTGCCCTTGTCAGCCCCCCTCCTTCGCTGGCGGCGGCTATTTTCTGCCTTCTAAGGTCTCCCCATTCCTTTTCCTGAGCCGGTCACCGGCCATGCTCGCTCTCTCTCTCTTTTCCATTCCTCTCACTGCGGTGTTAGCCTTCCACTCTGACTGCTGCACTTCGCTCACAGGACTCCCGGGTTCCCGAGTTTTCCCCCTTTGCTGTGCTGCTGCACACTCTGCTGCCGTTCTGGCTCTTCCCAATATTTCCTTTGTCTGTACTTTCGCTTAACTTTTCTCCTTCCATTGCTTACCTTTTACCTTTGTTCAGTCTCCTGGACCGTCCTGCTGAACTAACAGTGCTTAATATCAACTTACCCAGCTTCAGTCATCCTCACAGTGGATGTGCTGTTGCATCATTGGAACCACCTAATACTGCAGCAGCTCATCAGACCACAACAGGGTTTTTTGGTGCAAAGAAGCTTTTCCCCTGTATTCGAGGCAGGCTTTCTGGGGTTCCCTTTGGTCAGGAAACAATATCCTGCCAAGGTGGTCTCCAGTAGAGCCCGTCCGTACCTACACGATAAGAGGGTCAAGATCAATAAGAACCCCAAGGAAAAGAAGTCTCAGAGGAAAGAGATTTCGGAGACAAGGGACAGTTCACCTGAAGAGACAGGTGAGGAGGGGTCACAGGGAAGTACACCTGACTTTACCAGTTACAACAGTATACAGCACCCACAATCCTCAATGGCCTCATTACAGCAATATCAGGAACTAGTGGCTGTTATCCAGGGATTAACGGCTCAGATGCAGAATATGCAGGCTGAAAATACAGCGTTAAGACAGCAGGTGGCTGCTTGGAGCGAAGAAAGAGAGGATCTGCCTCCCATGCCACTATCCTTTGGTAAATATTATGGCAATCCTAAAACCTGGAAGGAATTCATGGACGCCTGTCTAGTTTATTTCACCTTTAGAGCTAAGGCATTCAGACTGACAAGGCCAGGGTGGGATTCCTCATGTCTAACTTAGTCAGAAATACATTGGCATGGGCCACTCCCCTGGTGACTAATAACGACCCTGCCTTACAGAATTTTGAGCAATTCTCCCAACTATTTCAAACCAGATTCGACAGACCTGAAGTGTTATTTGCCTCCTATGAAGCAATCCTAGACATTAAACAAGGGGGTTCGGAGGTCCAGTCTATTGTGACTTGGTTCCAGAAGCTTGCTACCGATTCCGGTTGGCCAGACTCTGTACAACATACCATATTTAGAATAGGACTGCATGAAGATCTCAAAGATGAGTTGGCCCGAGTTCCCCGACCGGGGTCTTTCCAGGAACCCGTCACTTTGACCCTACATATCGAATACCGCATGAACGAGAGACGACAGGAGACAAGACGGCACAGAGTGTACTCTCCCTTGCCTGACCTCCCTCATACTTCCAAAGAATCGTTTAAGACTGAAGGTCCTCTGGAAGAACCCATGCAGATAGGATCCGCTCAGGGTCCTCTCACGCCGGAAGAAAGAAAGAGAAGAAGGGAATTAGGCCTGTGCATGTACTGCAGGTCTTCAAGTCATTTGCTCTGTAATTGTCCTGAGGTGCCTCCCAGGAGAAAGGGAAATGCTTCCCCCCGAGTCTGTGCAAGGGTGACTTCGGGAGAGGCAGACGACAACCTTGCAACCACACTCAAGCAATAAGAACAAATGATGACTCCAGACTAATGGTGTTTCTAATCCAGTTACAAATTGCTCCAAGGAAGATGGTTGAAGTCTTGGCAATGTTGGCTAGTGGAGCTGCAGGTAACTTTGTAGATATAGCCTGGGTGAAGGAACAGGGCATACCTGTTCTGAACAAGCATAGAGCAATTCCCGGGAGGGAGTGAACGGATTCCCTCTAACTCCGGTCCCATTGTATTGGAGACCGAACCTATAACTATCCAGATGGGAAGACATCAAGAAGCTGTCATATTTGATGTCATCCGAGCCACACATTTCCCCATAATCCTGGGTATACCCTGGCTCAGGAGGGACAATATTCGGATGGACTGGATGCTGAATACCCTGAGTTTTGATTCCATCTATTGTCAAGAAAATTGTCTCCAACAGCCATAGCAAGGAGAGCAGTTGGGTCAGGACATTATGCTCTCTTCAACTGTGGTGTTTAGCAATCCAGTAGACTACCAAGCCTTTGCTGGAGTATTTGTCTAGCTTGGTACAAGGTTTCTCTGACTCAGAATGATCTTGTTCCAGAACCCATTCCTCCTCACCTGTATCTTCGATGAGGACTTGTGTCTTCGCCCCTTTCTCCTCGTTGACTTCTTTTTTGTGAAGAGGAATGGTCTTCCACGGTTAGAAGCTGCTCTGCCCACCTGATAGAACAGGGAAGCAAAGGGCCTCTTCCCGAAGAGAACGAAGTGAGAGGAAAAAAGCAGAAGCTAAAAAAAAACTCTCTTGGATGTTGTGATCGACTGCTGAGTAGATGCTGCAGAAAATCCAGGTAAGTTTAATGAAACTGGTAAACGTAATTCCGATCACGTCATGTGATGGGTAATACTGGAAGCAATCTATCTCTTGAGTAAGGATTTCAGACGTAGACTTGATCGCCGTGGCCAACAAAAGGGAAACGAGTAGGATGAAGCACAACAAAGTCACCAGAAGACAGAAAAGAAACAGGTAAGAACGGAAAGCCAAGAGCGGCAGCAGAGAGAAATAGTGTGGAACGGAGGCGGGCAGAGGAGGAAAAAGCGAGCAAGGAGTAATGGCTGAAAACATCAAGGAAACGAGGAAGGCAAATAAGATTAAAATTAAAGGCTGGATAAAGGGAGGCAAGACCGGAGAGTAAGAACAGAGGAAAAAAGCAAGTCAGGAGGGGGACAGTACGGGAGTAGGACCGGTAGACGAAAAGAATGCGGCAAAAGCCCAAGGGAATGCAGAGCAAGTAGCCAGAGTGTTATGCAAAGGGTTGCAATGCACCGGCCAAAACAGAAGGCTGTGGTTAAGTACGGAAGCGAGGAAACCGAAGACAAAAAAGACCAGAGCGGAATAACAGGAAGTGACAGGAAAAGGTGGAACATCCTAATGGCGGCGTAGTCACCAGCGTCTCCATAGGCGCCAGGGATGCCTTCGTCAACATGGCATGACAGTATTTGAGGACAGGGTACCACGACTGCTGCCTCCTCATAGACCTGAAGACTGTTCTATTGAACTGCAAGAAGGGGCTGTCATACCATTCCGAAGAATGTTTCCGCTCTTCCTTCCGGAGAAGAAGGCTCTCAAGAATTACCTCAAAGAAAACCTGCAAAATGGCCTCATATGTGAATCTAGATCTCCAGGAGGTGCTTCCCTATTCTTCATTTCCAAGAAAGGCACCTCAGAATTACATCCTTGTATAGACTATAGAGGTCTCAATAGCATCACCCTTCGAGATCGGTATCCCATGCCTTTGATTCGAGACCTTTTGGAGGCAGTACAAGGTTCCACAATGTTTGCGAAGTTAGATCTTCGGGGGGCCTATCACCTCCTTAGGATTAAGGAGGCGGATAAGTGGAAGACTGCTTTCCGCACTCCTTTGGGTCTCTTTGAATATAGGGTGATGCCGTTCAGCTTAGCAAATGCACCCGCGATTTTCCAGGGATGCATGGACAAGATATTCTCAGACCTGCTATATTTGTCTGTGGTGGTTTATCTGGATGACATTCTGATTTTTTCTCCTGATCTAATTACACATACTCAACAGGTGAAGGAAGTACTCAGACGTCTTCAAGAGAACCAACTGTTTGTGAAACCTGAGAAGTGCCAATTTCATGCAGAGTCGGTTTCCTATTTGGGGTTTATAATTTCCAACGAAGGCATACGGATGGACCCCAGCAAAGTAGAAGCCATATTACTATGGCCTGAACCGAATTATGTGAAGGAAGTTCAACGATTTTTGGGGCTGGCTAACTTTTATCTCCGCTTCATTCCCCAGTTTTCAAGTATAGTCCTCCCTATAACTGCTTTGTTGAAGAAGGGAGTAAGGTTTCACATGGATTTGGCCGCCAAACAAGCCTTCCTGAAGTTAAAAGTGCCATTCAGATTGGCCCCTGTTCTTGTCCAACCCGATCAGACGCAAACTTTTATTTTGGAGACTGACTCCTCAGATGGGGCAATAGGAGCAACCCTCCTTCAGAAGACGGAGGATGATATGGAACATCCAATTGCTTATTATTCTAGTCACTCACTCCCAGTGAAAATAACTACTCCGTTCTAGAGAAGGAAGTGCTGGTCATTAAGAAATCCTGTGAGGAATGGAGACATTTATTACAAGGATCCATTGAGCCATTCATTGTAAGAACTGATCAACGCAATCTTCGGGCTCTCAAACGGAGTGTTCCAATTCCCGTCATGCCCGGTGGGCATATTATTTCTCTCAATTCGATTTCCAAATCACTTACATCCCAGGCTCACAGAATACCATAGCGGACGCACTTTCTAGGAGCTGGGAGGTGGAAGACGACACACATCAGGGAAAGGACTGCTCCTGTCTAACAAGAGGTTCATATCTGTTATTTCCAGATTTTTACACGCTGTCCAAGAGGGTATTCGGTCGGAAGACAAGAAAAATCCTGAACTGGTTCTCAAGGATGGTTTGTTGTACAGCCGTGTTCATTCCCACCACAGATCTACAGACCCAGGTATTAACCTGGTACCATGACGCACCTCTGGCGACATTTCTGGTGGCCTACTCTGTCTCAAGATGTGAAACGATATGTATCCACCTGTGCCATATGTGCTACTGGGAAACCAATATCAGGCAGAACTCTGGGCTTGTTACAACAACCACATTTACCCTCTCAACCTTGGGAGCATTTATGCACAGATTTTATTGTGGCCCTTTTGGCATTTGAAGGACATCGAGCCATTATGGTAACAGTGGATACCTTTAGCAAGCTGGCTCACTTTACGGCTCTCCCTGGTCTTCCCACTGCTCCTCAGATGGCTACTGTCTTTCTCAAGGACATTGTCCAGCTTCACGGATTACCCAGGACCATACTCTTGGATAGAGGGTCGCAGTTTAACTCTAGAATCTGGTCCACCTTGTGTAATCACTTAGGCATTCAGAGGGCGCTTTCTTCCGGATTCCATCCCCAAAGCAATGTACAGATGGAAAGACTTAATGCCACACTTGAGCAGTATTTACGATGCTTTTGCAACAGTCAACAAGATAACTGGTCCTCCTTGTTACCATTGGCGGAATTCTCCTATAATAACACTTATCATACCGCCATCAAGATGAGTCCATTCCTTTGTACATACGGGTACCATCCTTCACACATGCCTTGGATGAATTGTGCCCCATCAAACTCTCCGACGGTGGACTGACTCTTGGAGCCCATACAAAATACTGAGAAAGAAGCTGCAAGAGTCCTGGAAGAGAGCAGAAGGAGGTATAAGGAAGGAGCGGATCGCAGTAGACGAGCCAATCCTAATTGGTCACCGGGAACTTTAGTATGGCTCTCAACCAAGTTTTTACCCCGATGGTTACACATGTGCAAGTTTGCTCCCAGATACATTGGTCCCTATCCTGTTCTAGAGCAGATCAACCTGGTTGCTTACAGACTGAAGCTCCCATTGAAGATGAGAAGAGTGCATCCGGTATTTCACACCTCCCTATTGAAACAGTGCATCCCGGATCGTATCTCAGGAACAGACATCAGACTAGGATCCTGACACCAACAGAACCTGAGGAATACAAGGTTTCTCATATTGTCGACTCCAGATATCACCGGGGCACATTGCAATACTTGGTACATTGGAAGGGATTTTCTGTATCAGAGCGTACTTGGGAACCCAGACATCATCTTCATGCTCCCCTTACATCACAGTAAGCCAGGGGGAGCCCCGAGGAGGCATACTGTCATGCCGTAGTCTTGTAAGGTATGGCATCGATGGACTTTAGCGCATCGTAGGTAACTAGGTTGCTGAATACTACGTAGAAGCATTAGATGCAGTGTAGTCTTCTACCAAGATGGCCGTCTGCGACAGCGTTGCTATAACAACGCTCCCAGCCTTCTATTCGGTGCATTGTATCTCTCTTCCTGGTACCCGCTTGGCGTTCTGCCTCTTGCTTGTTTGCTTCCTATTTTTGCACTTCTTGAGTCCTTACCGGTGCCCTTGTCAGCCCCCCCTCCTTCGCAGGTGGCTGTGATTCTACCGGCTATTTTCTGCCTTCTAAGGTCTCCCGGTTACTCTTCCCTAGCCGGTCACCGGCCGTGCTCGCTCTCTCTCTCCCATTCCTCTCACTGCGGTGTTAGCCTTCCACTCTAACCGCTGCACTTCGCTCGGAGGATTCCCGGGTTCCCGAGTTTTCCCCCTTTGCTGTGCTGCTGCACACTCTGCCACCGTTCTGGCTCTTCCCAATGTTTCCTGTACTTTTGCTTACCTTTTCTCCTTCTATTTCTTACCTTTTACCTTCATTCAGTCTCTTGGACCGTCCTTCTGAACTAGCAGTGCTTCATATCAATTTACCCAGCCTCAGTCATACTCACAGTGGACGTGCAGTTGCATCATTGGAACCACCTAATACTGCAGCAGCTCATCCGACCACAACAGGGTTTTTTGGTGCTAGGAAGCTTTTCCCTGTATTCGAGGCAGGTTTTCTGGGGTTCCTTTTGGTCAGGAAACAATATCCTGCCAGGGTGGCCTCCAGTGGAGCCCGTCCTTACCTACTTGATAAAATGGTCAAGATCAAGAAGAACCACAAGGGAAAGAAGACTTGGAGGAAAGAGATTTCGGAGACAAGGGACAGTTCACCTGAAGAGACAGGTGAGGAGGGGTCACGGGGAAGTACACCTGACTTTACCAGTTACAGCATGCATTTACATATTTTACTTGCATTGACATATCACCAGTTATTGCAACATGAAGGACCTCTATGGATTCACAATAATATCTTGCACGTATACAGGCAACAATTATTGTGCAGGCCCATTGCAGAAATTATGAGTGAAAAAAATATATTTCAGTCCAAATTAATCAAAACTGTGGATGGAAGGAGAGGAAAACCTCAATTTGTCTTATAGCAAAATACCTTGGACCAATCAAAGTAAAGGGAAGTACATGAGAAGAACCATCCATAGGCCCATCCATTGAGAAACTGAAGCATCAAAGATGCTGCATGTGTGAACTGAATCAAATATTTAAGGACACAGACATGGGAGAGAAGTACTTTTTTGGCTCCTGGATGTAGTTGTTTGAAATCCCCCTTAAGAAAAAAACCTTTTCAGAAGGAACCTAATGAAGAAGCTTTGCCCCAACACCGAACCAAATTGCCTGAGAGGGATTTTGAAAGCAGGGGCCAGACTCAGACCAGAGCTTACTTGGCAGAGATGTCTGGATCTGGTGATGATCCTGTTAGAATGGATTCCTGAACTCTAGCCTGGTGGACAGAGGTTTAGGAGGCCATCCTTGTTATTGTGAACAGAAACAACTTCTGGGAGTTTGGCCAAACCCATCAAGGTAGCATGGAGAGAGGCCAAGGCTACATCTTGGGAGAGGTGAGTGGGGTCAGGAGTTCACAATGATTCCACACAGTGAAAAATCAAGGTTTACACTTAGACAGTTAGTTATAAAAAATAACTCATTTATTATAGGCTCAGAAATCAATTGAAAAGTGACTATTGGCAGGTAATAAAAACATATGTATAGTCATTGTAGTTGGTGCAAAATTAAACAATTCTACCCCCCCCACCCCAGTACCAGTAAAGGAAAGCAAGTAAAGTCCAACAATAAATCTGTCAGTAATTTAGGAGTTGGGAAGCAATTAGGGGAGGGGTCCTGGGGACATGAATGTGGGTCCAAATGTTATATGAGGTAGTAGTGTAGTGGAAAAAATAGGCCACAGCTTTTGGAGAGCTTTTAGCAACAAGTTGAGCCAAAGCCATCATGTCTGAATGTTTTAAAAGTTAGGAAACTTTTCAAGGGTGGAGCTAGGGGATCTGTTAAGTATAGCTACAACTTACCACCCATACTCTGATTTCACTTCAGACTTGGTGGGTTGCCAGATGGTCCTCTGAGGTTAGTTTTCCCACCTTTGGTCCCGGTCGCTGATGCCAAGGAGCTGCAGGTGCAAGAAGAGTTCCGGCCATGGATAGAAGCTTGGTGCATCCTCTTCTCGGGTTGGGAAATGCAAGAACCACCACAGCAGCACTTCCCAGGACACTTGACCAGGTACAGGAAAGCAGGTTACATGGATGGCCACCATTGCACCATGAAATCATGGGGGCATCACAATGTTTGCAGTTGAAGAAAGCCTCCTGTCTCAGGACTTGTCAATGGCAGGGAGCTGAAATGTCGCAGGAAGATCTTTTGTCACACAAGCTGAAGACCCTGAAGATCCAGGCCAAAATCCAGAACAATGGCGTTTTCTTATGAAGAATGAAATTCTCACACAGATATATACAAATAAAGGATTCTTTATTTAAGCCCAAGGCAGTAACGACCCCCAGCCAGGGAAACAAATCACAACTGACCAAGCATGGAATATAGAACAACAGCTTAGTGATCCACATTCCAGCGAAGCTGATCTTGTTAGGCAATTACGTACACATTCATCAGTCTCATTTGAGCCAGACAAACACCTCTAACACAACACCTCCCTTCCTTCAGCCTCTAACCACGCCAGACCTATTTGTCATCAAAACAGCCACTCTTTCCTTATTCCACACACCTTCTCCCTTAACCAAAACAGAGGAACCCAAATCCTTGACCACCTCCTTGGGTTCTGAGTATAAAGAAGAGCCCTTCCTTCCTTTGGTGGGTATGTTTACCTTTATCCAATCGCCGGGTTTCAACTCCAACTCCCTACAACAATTTTTATCATCGTTACGTCATTTGGCCTTGTTACCACTCAATCGTAGCCTCTCTGTCATCCTCTCAACATCCACTCCCACGTATCTTGACCTCCTCATCCACCCAGGACTTAGATGCGAGTTTGGCTTCTTCCCTCGCAAAACCTCAAAAGGTGATATCCCAGTGACACTGTCGGGAGCCAACCTGTACTGAAATGACCTTTCCATAACAGTGCATACCCAAACACCCCCTGTAGCAACCGCTATACTGATAGCCACCATCAAAGTCCTATTTAGTGTTCCACACACCCATTTCCTTGGGGGTGATACAAAGATGTGGTAATCTGCTCCACCCCATAGTTATCCAAGAAATCTCTGAATTCTTTTCACCCCAACTGGAATCCCTTGCCTGAGACACATTTCCTTGGGAAACCTTCCCTCCAAAACAGATGTTCCAGAAAACAAATTATGCTACCGCTTGAAATGTCCTTTCACACACAAACCTCTGGCCATTTTAACAGCAAGTCCATAACAATCAACAGATAGGCATCCATTGCACCTCTAATGTTAAATGGCCCCAAGAGATTCAATGCCACCTCATTCCATGGAACCTTTGGACTTTTACTCACAACCAAAGGGAACCTTTTGTACTGTGAGTCCCTTATCACCTTCCACATATTCTGTACACACCTTCACTTTTTCCTCCACATATTTGTCTACACCAGTCCACCAGAAATCTGCCCTCACCAGTCCTTTCGTCCTCGCAATATCCAATTGCCCAACATGAGCTAATTCCATTACCACCTTCCTCATCTTTCAGGGAACTGATAAATTGGTGCCCTCTATACAGATAACCTCTGTGATCACAAAGCTCATCCCTCACTCTACCGTAACCCTCCATAGCAACATCTTTACTCTTACTGTCATTTCCAGTCACTAATGCAATGACATGCTGATACAGTGCATCTTCCGAACAGGTCACATCCCATTCATTTTTTTTCTTTTTAAAACTGCTGTGTACCTGAATAATTTCTCGTATTTCATCTTCTTTTTTGTGCCTCATGTCCTGTACTCACACTCACTATTTTCTGCTCCACCGACCTAGATAGGGCATCAGCCACAACATTGCTCTTACCCTGCACATGTACCATGGAAAATTGCAAACCATGCAACACACTCACCCATTTCATGCTGCGCCTAGAAACACCTTCCAATCCACCTTTACAAACAATATTGACCACAAGTTTCTGATCAGTGCAAATAACAAATTCACGTCCCCATAAAAATCTCTTAAACCTCTCCACACCCCATACACACGCCAAAGCCTCTTTTACAACAACATAATACCTACATTCTGCATCTTTCAATGTCCTAGACACAAAAGCCACTGTGTGCACTCCTAAATCATCCTACTGCATCAACACAGCTCACAACCCAGAGTTGCTGGTGTCCAACAAAATCAACGTCCTCTTGCACTCTTCAAAAGTGTCCAGCACAGGTGCATTAGCTGCTGCTTGTTTAACATCTTCAAACTCTTTCACACAACTCTCATGCCTAACAAACGCACTCCTTTGAGGGTAAACGTCCTCATATTTCTTGTCCAGTCTGACAGACTCCTTATGAATTTCCCATAAAACTCCACCAACTTTAGAAATGACAACACATCACTCTTACATTTAGGCAATTCCATACGCCTTATAGCTTTAACTGCATCCTCTTCCGGCTCTACTCCTTTCCCTGAAATTTCTTGACCTAGATACACAACCTTGTTGGCTTTGAACATGCACTTCTCCATGGTAATCATCAACCCCACTTCTCCCAGAATTGTCATCACTCTTTTCAATCGTTCATCATGTTCACTTTCATGCACCCACAAACCAGCACATCATCCTGATAGCATAAAACTCCACTTTCACCTCCCAATACCTTGTGCATAATACTTTGAATAACACTTGCTGCGGACACCAACCCGATAGGCATCCTCCTGCATCTAAACAGTCCTATCAGTGTGATAAAAGCTGTGAAATATTGTGAGTCCTCAAGCAATTCAATGTGATGATACGCTGACTTGAGGTCTAATATTGAAAACACACTTGCTCCACTCTTTGTCAAATGCCAGGTGCAACACACTCTCAGACCTGTAACATCTCTTCCCAGGTCCCCTTCTGAAACCCCTTAATGACCAAAATTCCCTTGATCGGCCACCCAAATCTTTTGAAGGAAGACATTGCTGACCCATAACATTGTTGTTGTTAGGTTAGGTTTTGTTTGGTTTCATTGTGATCTTCTGGCCACCTGTCAGGTCTCTCATTCCTTTTCACAAACCCACTAGCAGATTGCTGTCCAAAATTTTGAAACCTTATGGACCACCCCATCTTCCACCTTTATCTTGTAGGTACCATGTTCAACACTCTTATCCATTTGAAGCACCTTAATGCACTTCTCTGTGTGCTCCATAGTCTTTACAATTTCTATTGCTCTCTCTAACGTGGGGTTATGTTCCCACCACAATTCTTTCCTGATCTTATCATTGTTACACTTTATCATTATCTGGTCCGTTAAATGTTCATCATGACAGTGGGTAAACATGCATGTCAATGCCAAACCTCTAAGAGACGTTATGAATTCTTCTATACTTTCACCAGCTTTCTGCTCCCTGGTGGCAGACTTGTACCTTTCAAGAATGACATTCTCTTCTACTTGGAAATGTTTGTCAAGTTTTACTAGTGTTTTTTCATATGGACCAGCATCTTCCATATCAGCTGGTTCAGGCAGCCTTCTCAAAACATCTTGCCCTGCGGGTCCCAAACAATGAAACAACAGCGCTTCTTTCCTCTCATTAGAGTAATTTGATCCAAACATGGCTAATGCGTACTTTGTAAAGCCTTCTCTCCAATCAGGCCATCTTACCCTAGGCTCTCCTGTAGTAGCCATAAAGAACAATGGTGCAGGAACGTTAGCCATTTGGATCACTTGCCTGAAGTAGTCACTCTATAACAACTATCATGCAGACACTGATGCAGTGTATCCTGCATTCACTTGCTCCGGACTGGCATTGAGAACGCTGTGTCCTGAGCTCTAAACACTACAGCATGTAATCCATAACTGCAGCTATTGTCTTTTGCGTGCTACAGGGGATTGCAACCCCTCTTATCACACACTTCCTAAATGTACACACTCGCCAGCCATGAGAGCAGACACTTGCAGTTACCTGTTGAAAACAATCAGAGAACAGCATCTATTCCGAAATCATCCATAATCAAAAAATCCTCTTTTCGTTCAGGTTTCCCTGTGCTTCGCCATCACTTAGGACGATCACTATGACAACGTCTTACCCAAAATGGCCACCGCGCAAAGGCACGTTGTAGGATCAGTTTCTCTTCCTCCTGCGAAAGCTGCTTCTTGTTTACATCGTTGTCACGGCAACGGCTTCATCAAAGCAGTATGCCATGGCTTCGTCAAAGCAGTAACTCCAAAATCTCCACAGTGCTGACAGGCTTCAGTGACGTGTTTACCTCGTCCTCATGGTTAACAAAGCCTGCTTGCAGCATACACTACCTCAGTATGCATGCTCATCACTATGGCAACCAAAGCGGTTTCTGCTGTACCCTCTGCAATTAAGGAAACCACTGCTCCAGGTTCCTGCTGCACCCTCTGCGGTTAAGCAAACCGCTCCGAAACTCCACCTTCCTTCTCCTTTTTGCTGCCTCCTTGATCAGCATAGGGGCAGTTCAGACGTCCCCACAGCCAGTCTCACTGTTGCTTGTGGTTTGTCGTTCAGCGAAATTGTCTGCAAGGGGTGCACAAGTTGTACTTCCACATACTCTACCGGTTCATATGCCGCACATCATACAGCTGCTGTCATCCGGTCACTGCCTCACGGTTTCTTTCTGCCCTCACGCTTCGTCTTACTCCCAATGCCACTCAAAGTGCACCACCGCCAGTGGTCGTTACGTTACAGCAGGTCCACTTATTATGATGAATGAAATGCTCACACAGATAAATACAAATAAAGGCTTATTTATTTAAGTAACGATCACCAGCCAGGGAAACAAATCACAACTGACCAAGCATGGAATATATAACAACAGCTTAGTGATCCACATTCCACTGAAGCTGATCATTCGAATGATGCACTTAACAATAATTTGGTAACAATAAGCCTTGCTAGGCAACTATGTACATATTCATCAGTCTCATTTGAGCCAGACAAACACCTCTAACACACTTCTGTCATGGTAGCTCAATCTGGAGCTGGTCAGTCCACTGATTGGTCCAGGGACACTTCTGAAGGCTCCAACTTGCTTGAGTAACAGAAGTCGTCGGGAAATGTTGTTCCCACCAGTCCAGAGGGTTGAAGAACCCATGAGGGTCTTCAGAGATCATTAGCCAGACATGGCTCCACCGTGACTCAAGCCAGATTTGGTCATCAGGCCTCTTCAAGAATCGTCCACAGGTCTTTCATGGTCTTCACAGCTACAACAGGATATTTGGATTCTGTTCAGATCAGCTGGAATGGATTCAGTGTATCCGGGGTTGCCTCGTAAATTCAACAAAACATTACAAAAGTAGTCAAACAGGAGTGTGTCGGTGCAAGAACTAACACAGTTTTATTCAGGACTCCAGATGCAGCTGGGACAGTAAATTCAAACAGATCAAGGAACAGAACTGCATGAAAAGGCACTATCAAAGAAACACCCCTAAGGTTGGAACATTTAAACAATGCAAGTAATTAGTATTTGTGATCCTGTGACGTGAAAAAATCTCCCCACACAAAGCTTATTGGACTTCACAGTTTGAACCCTTATTGAAATGCATACATTAAGTTCAATAATTGGAAGCATGAACCTTCCCAAACCACCCTCAATCACAGCTTGTGACATCACAATCCACCCCAATTCCCACAGCACAAAGGTAAGTCATTGAAAAATTCGAGACGACCAGAGGAACATTAATCAACTGCCCTGGTTGCCTCATCCTGATTCTCATGAGAATTGTTTTCCACCATGACACCACCAAAGACACAGACATACTGCTGAACAAATGTTGGATATCAGGGACACTATAACCAATTTCCCATGGAAAATATTCTACAGGGCAATTTGAAATCTATGTGGTTCTTTTCAACTTTAGAAAACCGTATTTCATTAATGATTTAGAATTATAAAATGGTTATATATTAATTATTTGTTGGCTGAACCTGGGTGCTCTAATCTATGACCTTGATAAATAACAACCACTCTATAGTTCTCTCAGTGCTGACCTGGGATCGCAGACTCTGCACAAAATAACCAGCTACAGTGGCCTTTGCTGCTTACAAAATGTTAACACATGTTTTCTGCAAAAGCAAGCTATTAAAGCCTAGTTACTGCATTTTCTTCGACCACTAGGTTTTATTATGCTTACCTGTGCCCCTGTATTTATGGATTTGTTTTAATAAGCATTTTGTTTCACAGATATCAGAAAGAGACCCCTGCTTACAGTGCTAGACTCGCAGCTGATAAGTGTGTTCCTTCATATCGCGTTGAACTTGCATTTTTCATCCACAGGTCTTCCATAGTCTTCACAGCTACAACAGGATACGTGGATCCTCTTCAGATCTGCTGGAATGGATGCAGGATACCTAGTCTTATACCAAAGTTAGATGAGTGATAAGACTCAGCCCTCCAATGGCAAGATCTGCCTCACACATTCATACCAGCAGGAGTCCATTCAGGGACTGTAGGATATTTCTTATCTCCAGGCCATTAAAATCTCAGTCGCAGACTAATGTATATCTCTGAGTTTTAGCGTGGAGATTAGCCTGCTGAAAAAATGTATCTTTTATTCGGGGCACTGACTAAGGAACAGCACTGGGCTTTGTGATGTGGTGCATATTACTTTTACCACAGGTGGTATTAAATGCTGCCTAGCTTTGTATATGTCTGTGCATTACCACAAATAAACCGAACACACAAGAAATAGAGCAGCACTGACCTAATTCGTTCATGTACTTTATATGCAGGTGAGATTCTCAGCTCAGCATGCAATGTTCATGATGAAAAATAACAAACATAATGAACTCAGCATGACATTTGAAACCATATAAAAATAAAAACACACATTGTAATCTTGCATTTTTCATTGGGTAAAAGCATTCTCTATTTTTCAGACCAAAACAGGGATGCAAGTAAACTTCATGGCTATGCACTCCCCACGATATAGTCCATTTGCCCATAGCAACCCTTACTTACTTTACTGTTTGACTTTAAATACACTGCTATCGGTAGCTTTGAAGAGTATCAGCTATTTTTGCAGGGTTGCAAGCTTTCAATTTGCATATGAGATGGGCCCCTTACACATGGAAGAAAATACATTAAACATAGGTAATGATATTTGTATTGTCTGTTTATTTATCCCACTTCTACACTTCCCCATGTGAGACCTGAAGTACTTCCAATAAGTAATTGTGTTCATTATTATTATTATTACCAAAAGGTCATGCTCACCTCCTCCACTAAATGTAGTCAGCTTGCGTGGGCAGCCTCACTCTCTATACACCTCACAGGAGCAGCCTCCCTCTCTCACTGGACAAGCTTCTCTCTCACCCCTCCACTCTCTTCCGCTCAGCTATCAACACTGCAGCACTCAGCACACCATCCCAACTAGGCCCCATAGTCCTCCTTTTACTCTCCAATCTCTCCTTCTTCCACTCTCACTCGGCAGCCAAAAGCCCCTCCTTTCTCTTTCTCCACCTTTTAAGTGCTCTTTCTCTGTCAACCCATTCGAGCTATATCTTTCTACAGAACATATATGATCTCCCAGCCCCTGCCAGTAATGTCATAAATCAATCAAACTTTGTCTGCTGTCAACTCACTGTAATTGTCCAGAAGCCAACACGTGTGCAACCCTGGCGCTTGAATACAGGGTGGCTCAATTGGCCCGGAATCTGTATTAAACATTGTATTCTTCCAGTTTCCTGCACCGCAGGTAAATCAAACACAAAGGCATGTGTTAAACAGAAAGATTTCTAAAAATTCCTTGCATATCGCACATGTCCCAATCGCAAAAGCAGTTTAAGTCCTGCATTTTATTTTCTAAAAAGCACCGCAAAGTCTGTTTGAAGTCCACATTTACAACCCGGTTTGCATCCTAAGTTTGCACCCATTCTAATCACTAGGATATTATTGTGTTAGGAGTTAGGTGTTAATTATGCGTATGTTAAAGTTTTGTGTTAGTATTAGTTCCTACAGTACAATGTGGTATTATGGTACACTATGCTTATGCTTTGCTATATAATGCTGTGTAACCAATTAAAGCTACCCTTTCTTCTGTTTCGCAAAATAAAACACCCTTTCTTTGGTTTGTATGAATTCACAACACTTTCTCACATCAGTCTCAGCCACACACATGCTGCATTCAATATTTAAACCTTGGGACTACCCCTTCTATAGGATTATGGGTTGTTGATGAAATTCTCGGCCAAGTTGAAATTCGCACCACTTGTATCTCTTACAAGACCACTGTTGGTTTCAGGCAAGCATGCACACCAGACTTGCAGGTGCCAGTATGTGGATTCGGAACAGACAGTCCCAACCCACTTCCTGGGACCTTTACACTAGCCCGCAAAAAACAAGCCTTTCCAAGGCAGGTGCATGACAACAAAAGGAATTTCCTGACCTGGCAAGGCAGGAAGAAGGCCAAAGGACACGATGGCCAAGGAACAAACAAAAAACGTTGTGGCACAGCCATGTTTGGACACTAGCCACTGTTAGTAGCCAAACGCGGTAAACACAGTAAGGCTGACAAAAAGGTTCGGTAAAAAGTAAGAAAAAGTAACTGCTGCCACCAGTTTGTCATTAGACACACCTCAGGTAACCAACAAATCTCTCTGAGTGTAGTCTAAGGTTATTCAAAATAGACCTGTTTGTACTGCATTGTAAGATGCATTACGCAATGATAAAACGTTACCAGAAAAAGTAACAAAGTCAAAAGACTAAAGAAAATATGTTTTCCCAGTAGTGACAGCGTGAGGAGCTAGTCAGACTAGTCAGTTCACCATGGCTTCACTTCACTGTAAATGTCTGGTCAGGATAAAAAACAAGAGCAAAAGGTTTGGCAGTCCACAGAATATGGAAGGAAAGTGTCTAAAAAAGAAAACTTTACAAATCCGACCTGTCCTGCACCTTTAAAAGACACACAGAAAGTGAGTACAATAACCCCTGTGCATTTAGATGTCTGTCCTAAGAACTACCTAAAGCCATGATTGCAATTGAAAGTCTTTTGGGGACCCTTTACTAGCTATGCTAATGATTGGGGACTGGGATGTAAGCAAGCTATGTATTAATCCCTGACTTTTCACAGAGACTATTTATACCCCTAATTTGTGACATAATGTACTGCATGTTTCACAGAATTGCAGCAGTTTTTAAACTTCTTGAGCTGGGAAAACCACAGTTCACGTAAATAGGGAAATGTTGAATAGAGTTTAAAACCTCTTAAAGTCGAATATGAACCAATGCCATTGTTGTTAGTAACATTAAGCCAAAAAGAAACAATTCTGCATCAAGTGGTGATTCCTTTCCTATCTGAAATATATATATATCTTGCTTGTGTGATCATGTAGATAAATGACAACTTTGTGCTCGTTAAAATAAAAACTTATATCTATTCTAAACCCAGCCCTGTAGACAACCTAATAAACATGCAATACCTTCCATTTATATATGCATATGACCAACCTTAAAACCATACATTTCTTATCATTTCTGATTAAAATAAAATATTTTGCTTTGAAATATGATGCCGACAAACAGTGATAACTTGAATGTTCATATTGGGAAAGATTACACATTTTGTTTCCGCTTTGTCAAGGAAACCCCATAAACATTAATCACAATGTAAGTAACAGAAAGTGTTGATTAAAATGAAGATTTCTGTTGTTGTTTATTGTCATGTTGAATTATTTTCGTAGTATCATATTATTATTGTCATATTGCCAACTGCATCTTACCAGTCCCCTACTTTCAAGCAATACATATATGTCTATATATGTCCACATGCCTACTTCCACAGCACATTTCAAACACTTATCTGATGTTATAGGCAGGGATATTTTCATTTTTGTTCCATTTATTTTTTTCATGTTGGTTCTTTTAGTGCCTGAAATAAATTAAGCCTTTCTGTTGTTCTTTATTATCTTTGAATTATTTTCATAATGTCCTATTGCCATTGCAATATTGTCAATTGAATCACACCAGTCCCCTATTTTCAGGCAGTACATCATCATGATATGATATGATATGGCATTAATAACGCACCTCTATACAAGTGTTTCAAGGCGCAACGAGGCAAGGGAGGGGGAACAGAGGGAAGACAAAGACAACAATCTTACTAGGCCAGGTGACATTGAGATTGCGCAAGTTCAGGGGAGGGAGGAATGGGAAAGTGCGGGCGGAAGGGAGAGGGGGTTGTGCAATACATAAGATCAACAGTAAAATGATACATACAATAAATAAAACAATACTAGGTGAAAGTGCGGCCAGCTTGTGGCAAGTACAGGGGTAAGGGAAGACCTGAAGTGTCAAGATCTGGAGGGGACTGTTAGTCTACACAAACAGCCCCCAAGGGCAGGGGTTGCCTGGAAGGCAGTGGAGGTGTGCAGCTGGCAGGGGAGGGATCCTCGGCCCAAGATCAGAGGGTAGCCAGGTGACCAGTGCAGTTTCAGTCAGGTGATCAGCAGGAGAGTGGAGGAGAGAAAGCAGAATCAAAGAGGAAGGCCTTGAGGCGCTTCCGGAACAAGAGATGATTCTTCTCAAGTTTCAGGTAGGCAGGGAGGCTGTTCCAGAGGGAGGCCCAGCCGAAGAAAGAGATCTACCACCACTTGTTGCTTGGAGAAGTGACTGAACCTGAGGGAGTTGGAGGCGGATGAGCGAAGTGTTTGAGAAGGAATATATTTAGAAAGAGAGAGTTGAAGGTATTGAGGCCCAAGGCTGCACAAGGCCTTGTGGATATTACAGAGGGGTTTGCACATAATCCTCACAGCCATTGGGAGCCAGGGCAGAGATTTCAGTCCTGGAGAGATACAATCCCTGGGTTTGAGGTCAAGTATCGTAGTCTTGCTCTGGATGAGTTGCGGAGGGCTGAATTTAGAAGCAGGCAGATTTAGAAAGTGGATGTTGCAGTAGTCCAGCATAGAGAGAACCAGAACTCTGGAGATAGTGAGCTTCTGGGGGAAGGAGAGGAAAGGAAGAATACCTCTGAGGAGGTGCAGTTGATAGTGTGACTTCTTAAATAAGTCACACTTCTTAAAGACGTGGGGATTTTTTAAAGAAGTTGTGTCGATATGTTCCCACATTTCAAGCACTTACCTGGGGACATTATTGTAGGTCATTTAGTTCTTAACTCGAATTGAGGTTCTTTTTTGGTATCTGCCATGTTGAATTATTTTTATAGTGTCATATTGTCATGGGCATATTCTCAATTGAATCACACCAGTCACCTTTTTAAGCCAGTAAATCTGCATATGGCTATATCTGCCAAATTCCATGGCATATTTCAAACATTTATCTGATTTTATAGGCTGTGACTGTTTTAATTTTGTAGTCAGATAGCTATGTCTGGCTGTGCCAGTCCTGCCCTCAACCTCATTCACCTTAGTTATATGTGAAAAGTTCGGTCCTCACCACTGACTGCTGTGCACCTCTAGTTGTTTTCTGTACATCCATGAGTTGAATATTGTGTGCAGCCAAGATGTAATTTCTGCTACTAGGTTTCGGCTTAACAAAACAACCATGTGGCTTTTGCTTGCATTCTCTATGAACTAGTAACCCATAATGCATTGCAACAAGCTAATTGTTTCTCCAATACTTCAATGTGTCTTCTGATGGGATACAAAATCTTTGACAAAAAGCACTGAATGGCAAAATGTCACTGTCCTTTAGCATTCAAGCAAGGTATGTGTTGGATTTGGCTACCCACTTCTGCGAGTTAAGTAACTAACCATTTTGTTTTGGATACGGTATCCTCCATTACTCCTTTTGTTTTGTCATATCATAAACAGATTCCGATGTGGAGCACACATTGCAAAGGATCTTCTTTCTCTGGAAAATTCTTGTTTGAAATACAAAACAGTCAGCTTTGATAAAATCCCTCCTGTCATCTTGCAATTAGAGCCCAGTATATTAAGATGAATATCACTTGCTATACTTTTGTGTGGAGTAGATAAACCCACTCTTGTCACATGGAATTCTAACTCACTTTTTCTTTTGTAGCTTTGCATATTCATTCCTTTAGGAGGCTATTAAATGCCCTGTACATTTTCATAGTAAATCCCTGCAAAACTTTTAAAACCACAAAGAACTATTGACAGGATGCTCATTTTGATAATAGCTAGTTGTGTCCGTAGGATTTCTTTCTTTTTTTTTTTTTTTACCAGTGGTTCCACATTGAGAGTAAACTTCCAGTGTCTCAATATAAAACATGTTCCTAGCATTAGAAATGATGTTTGACTCTGGTTAATTATTATGTTTATGAGTATAGCTTTAACAGGAGTACAGGAATTGCATAGAATGCATAATAACAGCAAATGGAATATAGGTTGTGGGAAACAGGCAATGTAAATACCCATAGGGCCCACAGTACAACGTATTGCCCACCATTGCCCTTAACTGGCCACAGTTGTGCACATTGCTTCTGGGGCCCCGACCCGTCCTTTAATCTCTATGTCCCCACACCACTCCCACCATCTCTACTTACCTCCCTTTTTCTACCCTCATGTCATATATCAGGCCACATCTCCTCAGTCCATCCTCTCACCACCACTGAAGTGGTCATGGACATGGGAAAGGGAATCTCCCAGAGCACTTTACAAAGTGTAACATCACTGCTGGTAAAGATTAATGTATATTTAGCCACCTGTTTATAAATCCATACCATCATTTTGTGGGGTACATTTAAAGGCCCCAAACAGAAGTTCCTTTCACCTGAAAAGCATCATTTAAACACTGCAACTAAAAACGGCCTTGCTTTATTTTCCCTGTCATATAAATTGCAGGAATTCAAACTCTGGAATAAAATTGGCCTGGCTTTTGCGTTTATTTCACATGAGTGGCAATAATTTAAACACTGCAACAAAAATGGCCTGGCTTTTCCTTTTGTTAAAGAACAATGGGGAAAAGGGCCTACCTGTCATTATCAATGGACCAGCAGCAATGCAATTCACCCAAGAAAGAGGAATCAAAGAATCTGGTGACATCGAAAACAGGATTTTTAAACGTTACAAGCAAAAATGGCCTGCACATGTATTTGCAAATAAAAACGACTTTAAAAGACACAATGGAAAAAGATATCACTGCTCACATGAAAATGGCAGGAAACCAACACCTGATGAGGGGAGGGGGGTGACCAAAGCCTATGTATAGAATGTTTCACCCACAGAAATCCAGTGACAGTTGGAGAGACACTTAATTCAGGAAAAACCTGTTCTGGCGGGGGGCAGAAACTGCACAGTGAAAAGCCCCACTCCAGTTGGATGTCTCACCTCCTAGCTAACAAGCCTGCAACAAAATGTGGTGCTGCTGGATGGTCAAACTTCCCTATTCTGCAGACTGGCCAGCAGGAAAGCAGGGATTTCAAAGAAGGCCATCAGACTGAGGATTGAGTTCAGTTTTATGACAGTTTTCATGTAATTTCCAGGCCTTTTTGGGGATATACATTGTATTTACCTGTGACTCTGGGAACTGTAATGGCCAGTTATACTAGGTTTCTGGCTGATCTGAACGTGTGACAAGTATGAGATTGGGTGAAAAGACGGAAACTGAAATTAGGAACATGCTTGATAACTTACATAGTCATAACCGTTGTACATTTTATGAAAATGACAAAAATGTGACACATGGACATGCAACATTGTACATATTTGTCAGTTAGCTTATCTAATTCCCCATGATCATATACAACTGAATATATGTTTTATATGGCAGTGGATAATACAGTTATGAAGTTATGATACATAACTATTTTTTGCCAAAACGTTGTAAGGATGATGACAAATGGGAAAAGACAGATGGTGCTCTCCTCCCCTGAACCAATCCTGACTTGGGACGGAGAGGGGGCTGGTAACTGTCCATTCCTAGCGGCAGGCATAATTACAGGGCACTCCCCCTAGATTTTAAATTTAGTGATGTCATTTATGTTGTATAAGGGGGACTTTACTAGGACTCAGGACAGACACAAGAAAACGGAGAGACAGAATAGGATGATGGAGAGAAGGCTGCTGAACCTTACAATCTTTGAGAGTGCAGGAACCAGGCCCCTGCCCTTTCCTTCCGGGGTGTACTGAGATGCAGCTGGCTTTCCTGAATCTTAAACAAAGGTTTTCAATGTATGTAGCATTAACCCCAGCCCTAAATTGCATAAGTCCTCCATTTTTGCAGCAGTGCATTTAATATTTCCCCCTGGAAAGCCCCAATTGCCAGTGTAGTTCAGTCATCTTCCCATAGAAAAATCTCTTGTTTGCTTGTGTATGTTAGCATATCCCCATTAAGAAATCCCTGCATTTGCCTGTGTAAATCCTTAGCATTATTGTAAGTAAATCAATTAATCCCTCCATTGAATTTCACGGATCGGGATTGTTGAAATTAAAAAAAAAAACATCCTTGTCTAGTGTTTTTATTTAATTGTTATAGTCATTAACACTTTGCCTCAAGATAATTATTCCCATTGTGAGATGAAAACCAAATTTGTCTGTGTATTTTGTGCATTCCCAAACAAATCCCTATTTGCAGCGCTCAGTTAAACCCCAACTGGTTTCATTAGTGTGAACAACCCCCTTTGCCCAGAAGTCTACCTATTATGTGCCTCTGTCCTTGTCATTTAAGACCGTTTTTCCTATTTTAAGCTAAACCCCTTCCTAGAGCTGCCTGTCATTGTACGCCCCAGTGGAAACACATTTACATTTGCCACTGTATTTTCCCTTTGCATTTGCTTTCTCCCAAAAACAGAATTTCCTACTTTATTTCTAATTTGCCCTGGTGTGCTGAATAGTATTCTCTAACACTTTGCCTATCTCCCAAGTGCAATCAATACACATTTTCTTCCATTGTGTCCCCTAACAGTTGTGAGAAATAGTCAAAACCACATTCTTCCAATTTGCTCCAAAAACGTGTTTTCACTTGTTTTGCTAGCTTTCCATCTTGTGGAGGTGGAGTTCACCCTAAATCCTATTTTCCCCCTACATTGCTACTCCTTGCCAATGCAGTCCTTTCAAAGAAACAAAGTGTGGTGGTGAGTGTTGCAGGGGCGAGTGCTAAAATGTAGGTCCTATCACTTTGTGGTAAATTGTTCTTATTCTGTCCTGTCATTAAAAAAAAAGAAACAGAATTAACTGTAATAGCATATCTTAACATGGTTGTTTTGTAGAGATTACTGCATTTTGTCTTTGGTTGATTTTCCTTTTTCATTAAATAATATATTAATAAATATCTTATTGATACACAGCGGCCTGGTTCCTGGTCTACTGGGACAAAGGGTGCAGGTGGAGTATGGTTGGGGGATGGGTTGGAGGCCTCCTTAAAAGAATTTGGTTGTAATAGTAAAAAGTGTTATTTTTTGTGCAGGAATTTGAACTATAGCAGAAAAAACAGACCACAACTCACAAAGTGAGGAAATTAGCCTCCTGTAAAAGAAGAGGTCTGAGTATGCCCAGATCCTACAAGAGTTACAGAAAGAAAGTGAGGCCGTGTGTGAGGAGAACAAAGGGCTCCAGGGCCAAGTAGTGGCCCACGGTATGGTCATAGAAGTCAGTCAAGCCCTGGTAGCAGAGTACAAAGCTCTGGCCTCTGGATAATACCAAGAAATAGGGTCTGAGAAAGATAGATTAGAAAAATAATGTGCTAGATTTAATCAGACCTTGAGGAAACCCAAACAGTTAGGGAATGGCAGGATGACCCCCGAATATGGTATGGTGCCCCCTGTACCAGGGACCTCAAGCTAGCTCACCACCTTGCAAGCGCCAGGCACGGCTAACTTCTTACCTGTGAGTCAACAAGAACCAGGAAACATGAGGCAGTTGGACCAAAGCAGGCCTTGCATGATTAAGCGGGAAGGCCAACCCACATCAGAGTTTGATGGATGTGCATCCTTGCTTAGGTTTAAAAATATTTTGCCAAATATATCTGACCAGGAGGACTCTTTTGAAGAGAAGATCAGGGAGTTTGAATGGCAGAGAGATCAGCTACAAAGGGATGACCTGGTCCACTTTGCAGAAAAAAAAGATTCTGAGTTGAGGCACCAAAAGAGCATCCTGAAAACCTCCACGCATTCAGAGGCATGGGTGAGTTCTCCACCAACCCCAGAAGAAGGGAGGAGTTAGATGAGTACTCCCCTGTGTGAAAGAGGGAGTCCAAGGAAAGTGACCCAGAGAGCCCACAATACAACAGGGGAGAAAAGACTAGGCCATGTCATTCTGGGAGAGACTACCACTCTCAAAGAATCAGGGGGCGCCTATACGATAGGGATGAGTCCACAAATAGCAGCAGCTCTGAGTTTGAGGTCAAATGGACTCAGGTTCAGTGGAAAAAGAAGGCTGCCAAACAAAAGAGAACTCTGGTAAAAGACCTAATTAGACAAATAAAAGCCATTAGAAACTTCATGACCCTTTGCCATAAAAATGCCAAATACGTCTGAGTGCACCTGGAGCTTTATGACAAGATGATATTAACATTTGGCATCAAAAATCCCCAAAATTCTATGGAGTATGCCGAATGGACATTCTCCCCAGAATACTCTAGCTTCTTTGCTGGGCTGGAGGATTAGAATCATTCAAGGTGGTCTCCCTATAAGGCGGCCATTTGAAGCACTTCTCCATCCAACGGAATGCCTAGGAGGCTCGCCAGGTGGCCTACAACATGCAGTGCAGAGAAGATCAGGCACAGAGAGAGTTTGTCCAATAATTGTAGCAGGCATTTGCCCAAACCTCTAGTCGGGTGCGCACAAACTGTAGGGAGTTCAATAATACATATTTCCATGCCCTCCCTAAGTAGATAATGACACAACTGGTTAGGGACTTCCATGAAGAAAGGACCCTGGGTAATAGAGCAAGCTACCCAGATCTATGAGGTCCAAAAACCTGTGGAAAATAAGAATTCCCCCAAAAATCCCAAACTGACCAACAACCCCGCTGCTGCCAAGTTGGAAGAGGTGAAGAATACCCCCATTTTGGACCTAGAAATGGTGGTACTTAAAATACACCTCCGCCTAACCAACCAAACCAGAGGCACAGAATACCCTCTGACCAGTCCCAAGCAGGTGGCAGCTGGGCCGGGTACCCCACAAATGTGTCACCTGACTCTGCCACCTACATCTGCCCGAGGTACAAGGGAAACAGACCCTACTTGGGGTACGTATGGAATCCCCCGACTGAAGGGGGGGATCCAACCAGGTAAATCCGGCACCAGGAAATATTCCTCCCAACTCCCCCCCAAATTTCCCACAAAACTTCCCTCAGGAGGGCACTAATGTTCTACCCTCCAATTTAAGTTTCTTTCCGGGTACCCTTCAAATCCCAACTTCCAGAATAATCCCCCTCTCTCTCCCTGCTTTCAGGATTCTAGACCACCAAATCAGGGAAACAGAGACCAAGGATGGAGGGTTACCCGGGAAACCCTCAATACCCAAGATACTCTGGGAGAAGGGACAGTTACCCTTTCCGAGAGCACCAAGGATTTGACCCTAGCACCCCAAATCAACCAGAGAGGGTGTCACAACTGGAGCGCCAGGTCGAGAGCTTGCCCCAAGACCTGAGTCGCATGTTGAGGGCTCAGCAGAGACCTTAAATGAACATGGTGTCCCAGAACAGCTTGAATCCAGGGTCTGGCACCCCAGAACAATGACAGGGAGAAAACCCTGATAACCAACAGATTCCAGAGGTGGTGGTTCAGGAGGAAGGGGGATACAAAGCCCTAGAGGAAATTTCCTTCGTCACCCATGAAAGGCCCCTAGAAAACTCTGAAACTGAACCAAAAACTCCTACCCGCGAAAAACTGCAACCTAGGGAACAGAGGGTAAGTAGGAGAAAACAAGAGATCATAAAGACCAATTTTCTGGAGGAAGTCTGCATCCTCCAGTTTAAAGGGGAGAATCCTTGGAGGATTTGGGGAAGAAAGTCTTCTCTTTCAAGGAGGGGGGATTCCTCCCAAAGAAAAATGTGTCGCAAAACAACTTAACTTAGACTAGGTAAGTGTGGGGACTGACCTGGAACCGCCTATACCTGAACCCCAGAAATGTAGTCCCAAGAACTAAATGAGGGAACCTCCCCCCAAACTGGTTCAAGTGACTGTCTCTAGGACTCCAAGACAGCACAGAAACAATGGAAAAAGGGTATTCACAAAGTCCCTAAATCTCAGGATGCCACATTTTCTGCACAGAGTCCCAAACTCTGACACAGAAAATTGCCCAAGTTCACATAGTGTCAGATTACAAAATAAAGAAGTTAACCACCCAGCTGGCCCAAAATGGCCATTTCATTTGCCCCTGGAGGAAAAAGATGGTAGGTTTTATGCCCCTGTCAGGGTGCCAGGGCAGTGTACATTTTCAGTGCTGGTGGATACAGGATCCCAAGCCACCCTTCTAGTCAAAAAGGCATTTGATAGATTTAATGCAGGAAGGGGGTGATGTCACCAAATTCCCCTCACACCTCTTCCTGGACAACTCCAGAACTTCGACTGGAATTACATTCCCGTTGAAGGGACTGCGGATCTGGAGATCATATTTGGGCGACAAAAGGTGAAACATCCAGTTATAGTCGTCACTCCAGAGGGAACACAATGTCTCCTAGGGAATGACATCCTTTGGAGGTTTCACCCCTGTATACTGTGTGAACAAGGTCCTCTGGACACAGAGTAACTGCCAATAAAATTAAAACAGAGCACAAACTATGTCAGCCTAAACGGCACATGCCATATGGTTGAGCAGCGGTCTGACAAAATTGAGTTCCACTTCAGGAACAATCAAGTCCCCGACATAACCGTAATTGCTGTAGGAGAGCAAATCTCCCTTCCTCCCAGTTTTAAGTGGCATTCCACACTAGAAGGAAATACACTGAAATTGTATAATGATCCACAATTTGAAGAAAACCCAAACCCCATGGTAAAAAGTGATGAAATGCCAGCTCAAAGCTTGGCTGATATTCAGAAAAAGGGTGAACAGCTGTTCCTAAAAAGGGTGAACAGCTGTTCCTCTCCTTTCAGGTAAATGAGGGGGTAGCCGGTTCTCGCCAGCGTATTCCTTTTTTTTTTTTTTAACTTTTATTTATTCAGCTCGGTGACACAAGTACAGGTGAGTCAACATAAACCATACAGGGTAAACAGTAATCAAACAATATGAATACGCATAATTTATACAAGCAAAGCATCAGAAAAAAAAAAAAAAAAAACGGCCAAAAAGAAAGGAGTTGGGTGCATACGCACGTGAGGGCCCATGGGAGGTCGGACCACCCATACATGAGGGAGATAATTCAACGGGGAATCTTGAAAACAGTATGGGGGGTGGGTCAAGCAGAGGTAGGAGAAGACCCCGGATCCGAGTCAGATTCAATGGAGGACATAAATAAACGAAACTGCAGCCATATATCCCTAGGCCTGGAATGAGTGGGCTGCTGTGCCGCCCAGACCTCCTCCGTATCAGAGGCCCATGTCACTGCCCTAAGCCATTGTGCGTGGGTGGGGGTGTAAGGCCGAAGCCAACAAAGCAGAATTGTGCGCACAGCAAGTAGCATGCACAGTCCAGCAAGTTTTCTGGAGTCACGGTGTAGGTCGGGGAAGTCATGGAACAAACATGTCATTGGGGACAAGGGGATGTGGGAATCAAGGATAGAGGACATGGTAGAGCACACCGAGGTCCAGAATTGGGCAAGCCGGGGGCAAGACCACAGCATGTGAAGATAGTCTGCATTCTCGCATGCGCATCTGGGGCACCCAGGGGGGGAGTCGTTTGAAATGCGATGCAGTCTGGCCGGAGTGTAGTGGTATCTATGAAGTACCTTGAATTGGATTAATTTAAACCGGGAGTTGAAAGAGACATCCCGGGTGCGTGAGCACATGTGGGCCCAGCGTTCGTCAGTCATCTCGAGTCCAAGGTCGATCTCCCAATAGTGCCGGAGTTTAGAGAATGTGGGGGGCGACCTAGTTTGGAGGAGAGAGTATAATCTCGAGATTTTGCCCCTCAGGGGGACGGGAGAGGTTAATTCAGCAACTGCAGGTTCGTCAGGAGGTAACGCCGGGAAGCATGTGTACTTGTGTTTGAGTACCCTACGGAGTGAAGAATATTGAAGCCAAATAGAAGGTCTCTGTCTGAGAGAAGCCGGGAGGTCAGGCCACTCAATAAAAATGCCTTGATCAAAGAGGTCACGGAGTAGTTCATACCCGGCGTCGGCCCAGCAACGAACCACGGAAGGAGGAACCCGTGGGACCTCAGGGTAAAAGTTCCAGATCGGGAGATTGCCATGAAAGGGGTGAGTAACACCTAGTATCCGCCATAGTTTGGACAAGGCCAGCGATGTGCACGTCGCAGGGTCCATGGAGCCCGGTACCATTGGGATGGGTGAGATCACAAGAGATCGAATGTCGCGGTCGCTGACTGACAGTCTCTCCAGCCTAACATGAGGAGGGGAGTCTGGGATAGCGAACCAATGCGCAGTGTGTTGGAGTTGTGCAGCCAACCAATACCTAAAGAAGTCCGGTGCACCAAATCCACCAGTTTCCATCGGAGCAGAAAGCGTCTCAAGTTTTAGGCGGACTGCACCAGAATGCCAAAGGAATGAGTTCAGGGTGCGAGACAACATCTGGAAGCAATCTGTTCCCGGCCACTGGGGGATGTTGGCAAACTTATACAGTAGCTGTGGAAGTACCACCATCTTCAGAACTCCTATCCTACCCGCCAATGAGATCGGAAGTTTATCCCAGCCCTGTATTTTAACTGCAAGGTTCACTAGGTATGACTGGTAGTTTTCCTGTAGGACCCGTTCGGCATGCCTGGACACCACCACGCCCAAGTAAGTGAACTTAGATTGGGCCCATGCGAATCCCATGGTATCAGGAGGCGGAAGAGTGCTAGGAGTGAGCGGGAAAAGGGTTGATTTGGAGCAGTTTACCGTGAGACCAGAGATACGACCGAATAGGGCAACATCCTCCAGTATAGGGGCCAGGTTAATCTCAGGGGAACGGATATAAAGGAGGGCGTCATCAGCATACAGAGAAACTATATCCGAGGAGCCGGCTGTGCGCAGGCCCCTGTGGGAATGGTTCTGGCGCAGCATGTCGGCGAACGGCTCCATCGCTAAAGCAAAGATTAAGGGCGAAAGGGGACAACCCTGTCTAGTGCCCCTGGCAACGTGGAAAAGAGGGGAACAGCGGCCCTCGGTGCGGACTCTGGCCACTGGATCGGAGTAGAGTAGTTTTATCCAAGACACAAATGTGGGGCCGAATTTGCACCTGTCAAGTACCCGCCACAAGTAGTTCCATGAGACCGAGTCAAAGGCCTTTTGCATATCTAGGGCCGCGGTCACCGCATGTACATCAGGGCTTACTCTACTTATAATGCTAAATAGACGTCTCAAGTTCAAGGAGGTGGAACGGTTCGGGATAAAACCCGACTGGTCTGGGTGGATGATGTGTGGCATAAGGGAGATAAGCCGCAGAGCGAGTGCCTTAGCATATATCTTGACATCACAGTTAATCAATGAAAGCGGGCGGTAAGAGCCGCATTGGGTAGAGGGTTTGTTAGGTTTGAGCAGAACTGTGATAGTAGCTTCACGGAGTGAGGGGGGAAACCGACCCATTTCCACAGACTCCTCCCAGAGTGCCGTCAGATGGGGGAGCAGGAGCGATTTAAAGCGTTTATAGAACTCGATGGGTATACCATCCGAGCCTGGGGATTTGCCTGAAGCCAGGGAGTCCATGGCCTCCGAGAACTCCTGAGGGGTGAGCGAGCTCTCGAGGGCTCCAATAGTGGCGGGAGAGAGGGCCGAGAGGGGAAGTTTGTCAAGGTAAGCATCAATTTCGGCCGTAGTGGCAACGTCGGAGTGAGCGTACAGGGATTGATAAAAGGAGAGGAATTCAGCATTGACCTCTCCAGAGGAAGTGGCCAGCGACCCATCCGGTCTCTCAATCCCGGGAATGGATGTGGGGCCGAATTCTCGGCGAAGCAGTCTAGCCAAGAGCCGGCTGGGGCGCTCACCCTCTCCGTATCTTCTTGCCTGACCGGGGCTGTCCAGGAACTTCAGCTCGCGGTCAGCGAGCGAGCGAAAGGTGTCCAGCTCCGTGCCAATTAACGCAAGGATTTCCGGATTCGGGTCCGAGGTGTACTGGGTTTCCAACCTAGATAGTGTGGCCTCACTCCCAGCGATTTCCCTCCGGATAGTCTTAAGGATACCGTTCTCCTTGGAGAGGGCGATGCCTCTGATATAGACCTTGAAGGCCTCCCATAGTATGGCTTGCGAGGAAACTGAATCAGTGTTGATCCTGAAGAACTCCTCAATTGCCGACTCCATCTCCGAGCAAAAGACCGGGTCGAGGAGAGAGAGGGGTTTCATCCTCCAGTACCTGGCCCGATCCCGATCGAGGCCCCAGCACAGGGTGACAGTCACCGGGGAGTGGTCCGATAGGGTCCTAGGAAGAATCGCCATATTAGTCACGGTCTTAAGTAGGTCGCCAGATAACAACCATCTATCAATCCGGGAGAAGGAATCGTGAACCGAGGAGTAAAAAGAATAGGAGCGGGAGTCTGGGTATAGGAACCTCCAGGCATCAAACAAGGATAGACGAGGAAGTGAGGAGAGTGCGGTGTATGCTGCTCTAGAGAGTTGACGAGGTCTGGAACCGGATCTATCAAGATCGACATCAAATATCGTATTGAAGTCACCTCCCCAGAGTATCGGGATCAGGGGGAAACCTGCTAGGAGATTTATGAGATCAGTATAAAAGTCGGGATCATCAATGTTAGGGCCATATATATTGAGCAATACAATCTCTCTGTTTTGTAGAACACCATGGAGAAGAACGTACCTGCCCTGGGGGTCGATTAGGGTAGTAGTGGGGATAAATCTAAGGCTCCTATGAATGAGGGTCATGACCCCGCGGCTCTGGGTGGAGTATGTAGTGAAGTACCTCTGTGGGCCCCATGATCTTGCGAACTTATCACAAAACTCTGTGCGTGCATGCGTTTCCTGAAGGAACAGAACTTTAGCCCGGTGTCGTTCGGCCTGAAGTTGTAACAACCTCATCTTTTTGTGGTTTCCCAACCCCCTTACATTCCAACTCATGAACGTCAAAGGATCCTCACCAATCCCTCCATCAGTAGCCATCGAAAAACACGGGTGTATGAAAGTATGCACCCCATGGACGTCTCCCAGTGCGCGCAAATCTGTATTGCCACTGGGGGCATAGTAGTTCGTACTCAACCTTCCCTGTGAACACCAAGCTTTTTTTAACATAAAACCCCATTCCCCCCTCCCCCTCCCACATTCCTCCCCCAAACGGAGGGATGACCGCCCTATACCCCAACAGGAAAAACAAAAACAGCGGCATCAACGCCTGGGGGGCCTGTGAGGTGGCCTGGCGGTGATGCTCCGAACCGTGAGGCAGTGAACGGATAGCTGTATATGCCCGTTCTTAGTGTCCATATCCCTCTAAAGGAGGTCCCGTGAGGGCGGGGGCAGTTATGGCAAACACAATGTAAATCAATCTATCGGGGAAAGCCGACTACGTAGCATAAAACAATGTGCAGCAGACAACATAGGCAAAAGAAACACAACAAGAAAGCAACTGGCTTAATTAGGTGCAGTCAAGTGTTCTCGTCGGGATACCATAGGACAATGACAAAGTGCTGATGGGCCAAAGCAGTGCCGAAGTAGGATAGAGAGGTATCCGCTGATCGAATGTTCTAAAACAATAGTGTGCCAGTGATAGTGTTCGCTAGCAGATTGTTTCAACCAGGAAAGCGTTCGTCTATGAACCTAGAGGCTTCCTCAGGCAACGTAAAAAAATAAACACGACTGGCGTGTTCAACACGTAACTTAGCGGGATACAGCATAGAGTATTTCACCTGGAGGTCGCGTAATCTCTTCTTCACTGCAAGGAAAGTCCTGCGCTCCCGTTGTACTGCTATCGAAAAGTCCGGATAAAGATGGATCCTGGCACCACCCAGGAGGAGATCTCCCTTGGCCCTCGCCGCCCTGAGGAGAGTGTCCCGATCTCGAAAGTTTAAAAGCCTAGCAATTATCGGGCGTGGAGGCGCTCCAGGTTTTGGTTTCGCCGCGAGAGAGCGATGGGCCCTCTCGATCGCAAACTGCGGGGAGAGTTTCGGGGAGTCGAGGAGTTGAAGCAGCATACTCTCCACATAGTCCTCCATAGGTCCTTGCAGACCATCCTCCGGAACCCCGACAATGCGGAGGTTGTTGCGTCTCGAGCGAGACTCCAAGTCTTCATTTTTCTTCTCCACTTCGGCAACTCGGGTGGATAGCGTAGACACCTCTGCGCGGAGAGAACCCAGGCCGTCCTCGGCAGTGCTCACCCGCTCCTCAATCTCGGTCACTCGACCATCGGTTCTCTCCATGTGCGCCTTGATGGAGGATATCGTGCCATTCATATCGTCGAGCTTACTGTGTATAGTGGTAAACCCTTCGCGGATAAACTCCAACATTTTCTGGGAATCGGGTGGTACCGGGGTGAGTGAGGCGTCTTGTGTAGATGTCTCCCCTGCAAGGGGGGTCGGGGGTTTAGCGAACATGTTGATGGAGGATTGCTTCTTGCCGGTCCGTGTCGACATGTCGCCGATGCAGGGGTAGGCCCAGGTCGCGCCGAGCAACGGGTGTATCGGCCCGTGCGAGATCAAGGTGGCCGGCGGGAAGGATTCGGCTGAAAAACCGCGTTACGGTTGAAGGGGGGCCGCCCTATGCGTAGTCGATGGGACTCAGTATAAGGCGCTGAAGGTCGGATAGCAGACAGCACACCGCCCTGGATGGGGCAGCGGAGCGGCACGCTCAGGAGTCCGGAGAGGGAGCCGCACGCCGAGCGCGGGGCGCCCCTCCCCCACACAGTAGGCCGCACGCCGCGGGGCTCGAGTGAAGGGCCCTGGAGCCGGTTATGGGGATCAGCAGGCCGGCGGCCCCGCCCAGCACGTAGAGGTCCAAAAC
Source organism: Ambystoma mexicanum (assembly GCF_040938575.1). NCBI lineage: Eukaryota > Metazoa > Chordata > Amphibia > Caudata > Ambystomatidae > Ambystoma > Ambystoma mexicanum. The sequence goes on along the minus strand of NC_090930.1, from coordinate 231,533,424 downwards.
TCCGCAATGGAGAAGGTCCGGAGATCGAAACTCGCACAGTAGATTCCCCGTCCGGTTAATGACCCGCGCCGGGGACCAGCTTCGCGTTGTGCCGGGGCAATCAGGAGATTTTCAGCGTGAGGTTGCCGCACGGGACGGAGCGATGAATCAGGCGGCCATCTTGCTTCGAGCGCAACAGCGCCCCCCCTCGCCAGCGTATTCCTGAATAATGGAGAAAGCTTCTTCAGTGAAGCGTTATTCAGGAAACTCCCAAAAGATCAGACCATTCCCACATTTAAATTGATTGATAAGTGGGAAATTGGCCTGGAAACTTCCAATTCAAAACATCTCCTGCCTAGCATAATCATAGAGCATAATTGTTCGGTTGTACGAGATGTCCTCTCTGCCTTCTACTTAGGCAGTGACATTCTCAATCGAGTCACAATTAATTTGGACCTCATTAATTACAAAGTCTGGTCCTGACTGGTGGGTACCTCATGGGCTTTGATAATCCTGGAAAGGCATTTCAGTCAGCTCAGTTGCTACCGTATGCAGTGGAAGTTCAAACTGGAGAAGAGGTCACCATCCCAGGATTGGCCCGAAAATTCATTATCCCCCTAACAATTAAGAAATGGCAGAAACTGCTAAACCCGGACACTTATGTCAATTTAAATCATCATCTCCAACAGCAGGGGTTGTATTTGAACCCAACACCATTAGTTGACTTAGAACAGCACACCATTCCAATATTGGTGGATAACAGTGACCCTAGGAGTATCACTCTGGGTGCAGACACCTTTATTGAATGGCAGTTGATGCCCAACATTTCTCCATTGATTTAGGGAATTAAATCATGGGGCAGATCCCAAATGACTGCTATGACTGTGACGATGATTTACCTCCAGAACAGATTTTCAGCTGGCAAGGGGGGAATTTCTTGGTGTACTCTTCCTGCCCTTGTGGGGGGAAGAGGTGACCTGCGAGATCAGGAAGGATGAGGTGGTATTTCAGGTTAGTGACTGCCTCTCCTACCTAAAACCTCCTGTGTAGGCCAACAACATAACCAGAGATCTTTCCACACAGCTGGAGGTTACCACAGAGATCGCAAAAGCTGAGGTCTTTCCAAGCATAAAGCAGATGATTGAGGAACGGACCAACCTTGCTGATGCCTGTGAGACTGAGGAGCAAAAGCAGAAGCTGAAGCAGTCTTTCTGGATTTTCAAGAAATCTTTGCTGTGGACTTGTATAACTGTGTTCTGTATCTATTGTGGTCACAATAGATACATTCTACATCCGTACCCACGGACCCTGGGATGACTCCCGTATTCGTGAAGCAATATCGGTTGCCTCTCATGTCTATGGAGTCTCTCACGAAGATCATAAACAACTTAGAGTCCCGTGGGATAATTCGTCCAGTCCACAGTTTCTTTAATAATCCGGTACTGGGGATAGTAAAACCCAATGGCCAATGGAGACTATGCGCAGACCTTAGGGAGCTGAACAAATGGGTCCACATGTTCCGATGTCCTTTTTCCTACATTGACCAGGGACTGTATATCACCATTGACCTGACCAATGCATACTGGACAGTAACCGTGAGTAAGAAAGACCAGTACATCCAGGGGGAGCACATCATCGTCGAGACTCCTCATCAGCCTTTGCAAAATCTCCAAAATGACAAAATCCAGGTGGGGAATGTGAGTAATTCCAGAATTACTTCCTGGATTCTGTCCATCCAAGGCGTTCCTGTGGAGGTTAGGTATGGGCATAAAAAGAATAGTCCCCTTGCGCAAGTTTGGCTGACTTGCATGAATGTGTCTAAAACACAAAACACAAGACAACATGGAGGCGTACCAGACTTCCCCACACAAATTCTATGAGGAAGACACATGCCAGGGGATTTAAGGCCAACTGACTTTAGAAACAAGGACAGAGGACGATTTCCAGAAGGCAATATAATGTAAAACAAGCCCAACCAACTTTAGAAACAAGGAAAGAAGACGATTTTCAGAAGCTCTCAAGTCTCAATCGAAAGACTTTAAAGGTAAAAATAATGTTTACATTCATTCTTTTGCCAATTCAATGCACATATAAAATAATATTTCCTTTGAAACACAGACTTTCCAACTACAGCTGACATCCACCCCAACAGCACCTCATCTTTTCCTTTTCTTTTTCCTTTTTTCATAGAAACTCCTATTGGGGTAAAACAGCACAGGGGAAACCCCAAACATACATGTTACCTAGACCACTCCAATTTCAAACTAATTTGGAATCTAAACATGGACCAAGCTCTCTAGATGAATGCAAATATTTAATCATTAGGTAAAATTACCAATGTTATGCATAACAAGGAAATGTGCTAACAACATGTTAACTTTCATTCTCAAATGAATTTACTGCCTGTTTTTCTCAAGATTGAACCTAATTTTGCGCCAATTGTTATTTTTGTGATACAAACATTGTTCCTTTGCTTTCACAGGGCTAGAGCTGCACATCAGTTATATATATGATTTTTTGTTTGTTTTCTTTTAGGCATGTTTATATCTAATCAATGAATTTGAATTGAATTTTCTGTTATAAATCCCTCCTGATGAGCCAACAGATTTGGTGAAACACGTATAGAGGGCACTACTATTTAAGAACAATTTTTGGAGGATCATTTTTGGAATAAAAAAGCCTCATGATACAAAAAAGAGGGCACTATTTAAGAACAATATTTGGAGGATCATTTTTGGAATAAAAAAGCCTCATGATACAACAAACATGATTTAAGGAACATCATTTAACCTATAGTTAGCGTTAACTTTAGGTGCGCTAGAAGGTGACTTGAAAATTCTGACTTCACATGCCAGGGGATGCCCACAGTTTATGTGGATGGGTGGTCCTACCATGTTGACAACAGGGCAAAAGAACTGGTGGCCGGCATTGGGAATGGGATGACCATCTACTGGAAGAAGATCAAGGGTCATTCTCAGCACAGATCACATTCAAATCCCTCTGTATCATCCACAAGGCTAACCAGGGTCTGGGACCACTCTTGCTTCCTGACCAAATACTCCCCTTCTAAACTATTCCGTTCCTCTGTCACAAACTCCCTGCATGTTAAGCGCTTTGCTAAAAAGAGAGTTGGCTCCCTCCTGTTGAACAGCCTCTCTCTACCTCTGCTTCTTGAGCATGACCTCCTTAGGTTCCAAAAAGCCTCAAGACTTTTCTCTTTACCTCTTCCTTCTCTTCCTCTCTTTCCTGCTAATCTTACAGCAGAGTGACTAATGTGCAGGGCCCTTATGTGTCCTCGGGTTCTTGACGCCCCCACTTCTATCTTCCCAGCCGCTGTATTTCTGCTGCATATACTTGGGCTCAACATACCCATGGGTTGTTGAACTTACATTCTTCTCCTCCAAGTACTTACCCTGAGAACTTCTCCATAAGCATTAAAGCACCTATCCCTCCTGCCTCCCCCCTGCACTTGCACATTCTGAACACTCACAAGGCATAGTAGGATTGTCTCCTCGCCCTTATTCTCATTATGTGCTCGTACTTTTAATTTCATTATTTATGATTGCTGTAATTCAGTGTCTACCTTCCCCTGTCTCCATCCTGTTTGCTCTGTGGGCGCTAATTATGTAAGCACCTAACAAGTGACCAACAAAAAAATAAACACCATTAGCACATGACTTAGTTAATATTTCTTTTCCATGTCTTGTAGGTTGTTCGTAATTGGTGGAAATCTTCTATCATTAATTGCAGTAAGGCTGTGCAAGGTAATTTGTCCTTCTTATTTTAGGTCTACACCCTTGATATGTACAAAAACGGTCTCTTTTCTTTTAATGTAGTTTATTTTGTATGTTTTTGTTATGTAGATTTCCATTTTTATTGTTGTCCTTGTGAATATGCAGCTGTTAATTTATGAGTTCAATGCATCCAAACCGGTTGCTCTCTGATGATTTACATTTGGACACTTGCATTTTTATTTATTTGTTGTTATTTTTTACTTGTAGTTCTTAATTTGTTTGACATGTTTTTTCTATTTGTTTTTGTATCATGTGATACATATTTGTCCTACATTTATATCATGTTATATATGTGAAATATTAAATTGTTACTTTGCAAAAGGCTTTATTGCTTTTTGTAGATAACTCCCCTCACAATACATACCCTAATAATAATAATAATACTAATAATAATGCTACGAATAATAATAATAGTTTGAAAGTTGCATTTTAGATTAAACATTTAATTTTATCATAAAGAACATTGTATTCTTTAACGTCTGAGACTGCTTTCATTGTAATTGTGTGTATTAGATACTAGTTCATAATTATTTATCTATTTTTTTTATTCATCCCAAGGATACATCCATTTTGCTTAGTATGCAAGTAACTGAGTGTGTCAGAGTTTAGCACATATATACCAAAAGGGATAGGAATAGCTCAAAATAAACAGACAACCACCTTGCACGGGTTTTGAAAAACTGACAACTGTATTTGAGATAAAACTTTCACACATTAGATTTTTGTCATGGCTTATTTTCATTCATGCATATTTTGGAGAAGAGGGATGGAAAATACATTATGATTTTGCCCCCCCCCCCAATCTCTCCACCATAAAAATATTCCAGGCATTGGTGCCAGCATGTATTTTCATGCTGACGTAAATGCTGCAGATTCCAATGGCGTCTGCCTGCTTTATACACCAGCACAGAATAGGCAGACTCCATATGAATCAATTGTAAACTCTGCCTGCCGTATCTACATGGCAATTTGCACAGCGGACTGCAAAAGGGAAGGGTAACCTTTTTTTAAATTGTTTTTATTGTGTTACAGTCTAAAATGAAAAAGACTTTTCACACATACACAATAACAGAACAGTAATATAAAAAGTACAAGAGGAAAATAAACATTAACTCAATTCATCTAAATAAATACTTCCATCTTTACAATTTACAATTACTACTCCAAAACTTTATTCCATTAAAACCTGCACTGTCGAGGCTGTTAAAGCTGCATTAAATCCGGAAACCAAGTAATCCCAGAAATATTCTGCCACGATATCTTCCTCATGGGATACAAACTTGCTGAACAAAATTTTTCGGGATGACCATGTTCCCTCACATTCCATCAATAAATGTCTTAATGTTTGATTAGATGGATGGGCACACACGTTACACAGTCTTATGGCCATGTCTCCCTGTTTCCTCCTTGCCATTACTTCTCCGCAATGAACCAGGTTTACCCTAACCCTGAGGAAATCGGTCTTTACTGACCTGTCAGGGGATTTTAGGAGATAACTGGAAAGGCAACCAACTTTTTTTCTCCAAGAGCAAAGGGTTTACAAATGGTGTCTCCCTTACCCTTGCAACGGATTCCATCCAATCGCTTCATTCCAACTTACTCTTACCATTAACGGGTTTGAGATTAGGGTGTCAACCTCTAGATGTACTTTTCCCAGTAATTCCTTTACTCTTATTTCCAGGTCAGATAACATAGGTGACTTTGATTGATTCAAATGGGATCTAATGTCCCCATATAGCATGCAGCTCTTTCCCGTAATTACCTCCCTATAAAGTGATGCTTGCTTCCAGAGTGCAGTGTTATGTGCACCACAAGTGGGCCTTTGCTTTTGTTGTGAAGTCTCTCCTAAGTAGGTTGTCTGTTGAATGTGCGATCCAGGGGTTTCTTTTTGGAGGTATAGCAGGCACAGCCATGACTGTCAGTAATGGTTGCTCTGCCCCAGTACTTTGTGGCTATCTTTGGTGCGTGTTGAGTGTCATCATCCTCAGGCTACCTTTGTCTTTGGGGCACTGTTTTGTGTTCCTTCTGTGGCTTATTGTTTTGCCCATGACTTGAACCCACTCAGTTTCTGTTGCTGGTTTTGGTCTGTTGTTATGAGGAAGCTGTACCTCTGTGGGGCTTATTTATGTCCTTGTTTTGCCAACTACTAGACATGGACAAGGGTGTTTGTTTGCTCTCCTCCTGCGGTGCACTGCTTCAACGTGTTCATTTTTGGTGTCTTCGTCTCTCCTTATGCAAGTGTGTGTGCGTGAGTTTTGTGATTTGCCAAATGGTTGGCATTTGTACTGGTTTTGTATCACTGTGAAGAAAAGAAGGCGTTATTTTAGGCTTATTTTAGGCTAGACAGACAGTATGATGACAGAGTTTCAGCATCATTTTCAATGCAAAGCCGCTTGCTGTGTTATGCACATCAAGTTCCTTGTATCTATTGCTAATACTGCAATTAGCACAGCCATGGTTATTACTGGGGAGATTTCGCGTTTCAGCACCATTTCCCACAGGTCCATCAGTAGCCCTGTCAAACGGGGCGAACATGAGAGTATGTCCACAGCAGACACGTTTTCATTTGAAGATAGATCAGTGGGAACACATGACTCCACAACAGACCCGTTTTATTATTAGATGGTGCCACAGTAGTCTTAAACGCTCCAGGTTATAAATTTGACATTCCAGACTGTAGCACAGATTCAAGAGAGAGTTATTATTATCAAACTCAGCTGAGGTATAGGCGACATCACCAAAAGGCACTGCAAGATCCAGTGGCTCTGCATGGGTTTTGGTCACTGCTGGTTGTTCCCCCAAAAGGTCTGTAATCTTTTTATCCTTAACATGATTAGGCTGGGTGCCTATTGCCTCAGTGGCAATATCACTCTTGACAATTCCATACTTTTTGTTTCCCTTAAGTTTACTTCAAAGTTTCATTGTGCGTGATTCAATGCCCAATTATAGATTAAAATGTATGGTTCCCCTCACTTTAATGTACCCTGAAGGCTCAAAGATGTAATCCGCAGTCTCCGAACACCGGTACACACAGAAGGGTTACAATGGGCTGAGCAATGTCCAATTGGCTCCTTGATACAAGGATCAGCAGTCACCAACTGAAAGGCAAATCCACAAGTACTTATGAATAGATATAAAAGTTCACAATACACCAAATTTGGGTCAGCAATCACCATATGGCTCAGAAACAGTATGCAATTAGTGTGCGCATATTCAGTGCACAATTCTGAAGGGATCAACCCCAGCGTGCAGGGCATAGATCTCACAGGTGCCCAAAATAAGAAAGAATCAGAGCCCTCCTTAATGGATGTTACTATACTCTCAGAGCAACAGACGTGGGTGAGCAAATTTAGCTTTGCAGCACCGGCAGGAGACAGTATCTTGATCCCCAGCAAAGGACCTTTGCGATACTTTGCACATTAATCTGGCTCACACAGTATATTGCAAGAGTTATCCTGCAGGCAGTAATAACATTAAACTTGTTTTTGAATTAAAGCGGAGCGCTTACCAGCAAGGACTATGTCCGCCCTCACCTCCAGCCTGAAACTGAACACCAAACACACTGCTGCGTACCGCAGAGGGGCCGTGTTTGGAATGGGAGGCTGCCCATTCAAGGTTAATGTTTTCTTGCTTTGGGTGAGTAATACCAGTCTGTGCGCTCAACCCCTGGTTTAGTTAGTTGGGTACTTTTTATAACTGACCTGTCCACATTAATTTGGGGTCAGTGGCTGCATGGCTTCATAGGGACCGATAATCATCAGTCAATATGATTGTTACAAAGGATGGCGTTTTTTTTTCCCATTGAGCCTTTGCGCTTAGGTTTTCAGCGGCCCCACAGTTTTCTCCAGAAAAGTCACAACTTATGTCCAAATAATTACACAAAGTGAATTAACTTATGTAATAGTGATACCTGTGAAACAAAATCAAATAAGAATTAAGTGAATTAACTTATGTGGACTACGTGAATGAAAAATGCATGAAATAACGTGTGAAATCTATGTTTAGACACTAACAAATGTGTACCTCACAATGAATTGCATATATCGGAAAACTATGGGGATGCTGAAAACCTGTGCAAAGGCTCAATGTAAAAAAATGTCATCCTACTCCAGGGGCGACAATAAAAAGACTCAACATGAGTCAAGAAAGTCACCAAACACACTGTAGTTCAACACTGTGGTCTGCCGAGGGGGCCGTGTTTTGAATGGGAGTCTACCTCCTCCTCCAGGTGCCACATTAAAAAGACTCAGCACAGGTCAAGCATGTCACCAAACACACCGTAGTTCAACACTGTGACAGACATTGACATGGGACAAACTTGAGTTTGTTCCCTAAAGCAAATGTATGCATTCCCAAGGAAATGTATCATTTCTCAAGGCTGAATAAGGTAGTACTAGTAACGGGACATTCGTCAGCACAGAAAAGCTCATTAGGGGGTTGCAGCTTTTAGTTAACATTGAGGCATGCAACAAAATTAACAGTCTTGTCAGTGAGCTGCCATCTCCTCAAGAAGGTTGGTGCACTCCGCTGTGCCTTCGTTCCTTCAGAGAGAATTAGCGACATACAGCAACATGGCAGCCGTGAGTGCTGCTGGGTGGGCTGTCACTGCGGGTGCTGCCGGGAAGCTGCTGCCGGATGAACTGCTGCTGCTGGTGACGTTGTGGGTACCAGCAATGCAGGTACAGTTTATGGGTCACCACCCAAGGGCGGTTGCCCACAGCTAGGGCCTCCAAGGTGGCCCGAGATTAAGATCGCCACTTGAGGGGGGTAGCGGAGATAGCAGTGACAGAGCTGGAGGTGGTGTGGCTGACTATTGGGGAGTCCAGCCTGGGTCGTTGATACCTGATTTTACAGCGTTTTCCAGGTGGCCAATGCCACGGCTTCACAGAGGGCCACACTGGTGGCTGCTTCTCCTCAGTACTCCCGGAGCTCAGCTGCTTTTTACTGGGCTCAGGGTAAGGTTGGATGCTCGATGGGGAGAACACCATTCTGTATCTGGGCTCCGTTCCTGCTGCCTTGATTCTTTCTGGCAGGTTTTGTGCCTCTTACTTTGCTGGTGTAGCACCTTGTGGTGGTCATCAAGTGGTTGTCTGCACCATTTGACTCGACCCAGGGGTATCGGTGGACTGCAAAGGCATTACTCTGTTGTTGGAGCTGCCCGTGGAAGGGGCTGAAAGATCAGAGCCTGGAAGATCAGAGCCTGGAAGTTGGTGACCTGAATTTAATTTACCAGATTTGGTTTGTGGACTGTTGACTCTTTTTTATTTGCAAGCCCTTTTTTTCCTTTTAATTTGAGCCTGAGCCTTGAATTTATAACTGCCTCCCCCATGGACATTTATTGTTTGGGTACTGGCTGTTGTGTCAATTAATTGTTGCTGGATCTTCAAATTTGACTGCATTTCTAGTTCATCATCACATTTCGTCTTTGCTGCTTGTTATTTGTTGCGTTTCGTCTTTCTTTTGTATCCTGTTTTTGGGTGCCATCTTTTCTTTTTATTGTACCATCCCATTAATGTTTGTAAAGCGCCTTGGTGAAGAAGTTGCGGCTAGAAATATAATAAACATACAAACACATTAACAAACTGACTCTGTCTCTTACTGCACTTACAAATCCGTTGTGTGGACTTTTCCAAGGTGGATATCCAGTAAAGATGCACTGGTTCTTGACCACACACATTTAATTTCCTATAAATAAAATATATGGATACTTTGCAGAAACCTGTGATGTGCACATTATTTATTTGATAAGGTGCAAACACTCTGGGACTCATTACAAGGTTGCCGGTCTGGTAACAACGCTGCTGGTATGTTACCGGCACCGTTGTTACTGGAACAGCAAAATACTGTACGGTATGACCTGGCGGGCGGAAAAGGCACCCGCTCGCAGACCTTAACGGATGCACCGCCACCATTCATGAATGGTGCCGGTGCATACGTCCTCCCCATTTTCATTGAGTCCAATGGGAATCGAATGGGAATGAGGAGTAATATTTTCTGTCACCCGGCAATGAGGAATTACTGGGACTGCCGGAGCTGTAATGATATGGCATTTATAATGCGCCCATACACAAGTGTTTCAGGTCGCTAAATGCCCCAGTAAGTCCCCATTGCTGGGCTGCAGAAGAAAAATTACTCCAGCGGTAGCCGTGCCGTTTTTACCAGCATGGCTACCGCCGGACTCATAATGAGGCCCACTGTCACAGAGACGGTATCAGCCCCGACCTTTCCTCAAGGATTGTAGTAGGTTAACCTCTAGAATGCATCATCCTTATATGTATAAGTAGGGTTATTCATGTTTTACAAAAACAATATTCACCTTTAAAACGAGGCTCGTTAACTTCAAGCATCAGCTCATCAACAGAAACATTTCTCAAGCATCCCTGCCATGTTGGCAATAAAAATGGGACACGGCATTACAAATAATTGTAAATTGTCCATCTAAGAGCAATGGTATACGGCAAATGTCGTTCTTTTCCCCAGAGATGGGTATTATATTGTGCTTAAGCATTTTTTGCGCACTATGCCCAGCACTAATTAAAACCTGCCAATGAACAGACCATTGCAAGAACAGTTTGCTAAAAGGGTGAATACTTTGGATTTTTAGTCCAGCATATCTGCGGTATGCTTCTCATTCCAGCACCTGGGGGACAATTCTAGACTGCCCTTAACTTTTAAAGTGATTAAAGGAGTTTGACCCTTTATTGATTATTTGGGACTGCCAATGACGTGTTTCGAGTAGGTAAATCACACAAATCAATTGAACCTGTTGTATAGCATTTGGCAGGCATTTCTGCTGAATCACATGCAGGCATTCGCCAGAAAAAGCAGCGCACGGGATTCGCCTTCAGCTTGTCTGTTCTTGTCTTGTCATTAGCTGAATTAGGTAACCTGTAAATCATGCATGCTTCAAACTATGTCCAGGCATGGTTGGTAATAGAGCATGTGTTTCATAAATGCATAATTTTCTGAGGTCTTAAAAGGAGGTTTGGAAGTTAAGTTATCAATACTCTCAGTAATGGTCCATGAAAGGAGCGTTTTATGCACGAGCATGTTACTCTTTTTCATAAAATGAAGCACGGTGGTTTATGCCCTCCCAAGTTCTTTTTTACTAAATAGGGATGTGCCCTTGATATGTGTTTCATATGGTCCATGTGCACAGTAAGACGTGTGCTACATGGAGCAAGGAAGTGTACACACTTTCTTCGGTCATAATATGAAACAGTGGTTGACTTCCCTGCAAATTGGCATTCAATTCATTTGCAGGCGATGCACTTTGCAGCCAACATTGTCGGTATTTGCTGTATTTCAGCAGTGATCTTCCTCGATCCTTTGTGATGTATAACCCCTTCGCTGTTCCTTGGATTTCAAATCTGTGTAAATGTATCATGTGTGTACTGCATTCTAACTTGCATTTAGCTCAAGGCCGTATCAATTTGCCTATCCCAACAGTTGGGCATTTGATTTTACAATCTCATTGATTGTTTCCATTGATTTTTTCTTCAATTTATTGCATTCTTCACAATGCAGAATATTCGTTGCAGCTTAGCACAACAGGTTTTCAGCATGGCATGTTCTGTATAATTAAGAATAATCCAGCAATTTTGATTGTTGCTGGATTATTCTTAATTATACAGAACATGCCATGCTGAAAACCTGTTGTGCTAAGCTGCAACGAATATTCTGATTGTTGTATTGAAAAGTCGTATCATGACAGAATATAAAATAAAATAAAACAATGGACAATATAAATACCCTGCACTCTGAAAGCAACAGCACGCATTAACAAGAAACCTTTAAAATAAAAGGCGTTAACTGAAGACTTAATTCTTTTAATAAACAATACTTTGTATTTTTATTTTTCAATAACACAGAATAGTAGCTTAAAGATCGTCTGACAAACCACATTTGTGTTTTCAGTGGAAGAATGAAAGCCATACGACTGAAATCGGAGCATTTAAACAGAATCAGGTGAATTACTTGTCATTTCGGATAAATTAACTTCCAATTTTAAATGTGTGTTCTATTTTGGCAGGCTAAACTCGATTAATAATTCCAGTAGAGGAGAACAGGCAAACAGACCAGCAGCATATTTTGGTTTAGGTTTATTTAAAACATTTTCCTTCATGAGACCTTTCACGTGCATGAGTAGAAAGACATTAAATAAAATACAGAGAAAAAGAGGAGCACGTTTTAAAAAAAGAGAGATAAAGGGCATAATGATGCATTCATGTTTGTCATTATTCCCCTTTAAATACTATCCCAAATACATGTTTGTTTATTTGCTCTTTTTATTTTTTCCAGGACCCTCTCTTTCATCCAGGTCTGATTTCTTTACTGAATCCACAAGGATTCGGTCCTCCTTTTTTTGTAAAGGTTTGTTCAATGTAATCAGTGACTGCTTTGGTGGTTATTTCCAAATTGGTAGCAAAACCGCTGCTCACCGTGTCACTTTCTTTGTTCAAGATCATCAAGGGTGATCAAGGTGTCCATTTCTACAATGGTGATTTCTGTCCGTCCTTCCAAGGCCACTTTTGCCTTCTTTTTGTATGTCGAGGTGGCAAAGAATTTCTTAGGTCGTAGTTTGTGAATAAACCTGTCCAAATCTATCCTAGTTTGTACATATTCAAAACTGGCAAGCGGACAGAAATTCAATCCCAGTTTCAATATCTTAGCCTCTTCTGTTGTAAGAATATGGTCGGAAAGATTTATAATTTGCTGTTTATACGTGGCTTCTGTAACATAATTATTTCACAGAGTGCAGTGACCTTTGCGGCAATGAGCTGTTTGGATTTGTTGCCCCTCTGCCCCCTCGTCATTTTTGTCTCCCCCTTCTTCCTTGTCCTTTTGTTTTTGAAGCTCCTCCTCGAGATTTTTTGTTGTTTGCTCGCCCATCTTGACACAATAGTCTCATTTCCTCTAAAAAATTGAGGCGTATAGTTGGTCCTGCTTCCTCGCCTTTGGTGACATCCGACTCAGAGGTAGAGGCTACTGGTTCTCGATGATTTTCATTCTGGGCTGCTGGGGCTATGTGTTTCCTTGACTTTTTTTCTCATATGGTCAAAGCGGTGTGCAAAAGTATACACACAACCTTGTTCGTAATCGCCCCCATCCCTGAGGAATTTGCGTTGCTTTCTCAATTTGATGTCTTCCTCGAATGCTTGTAGTCCTGATTCAATACTAGCCTGTAATTTCTTTCCTTCTTCTGTTTCTTTGACCATTTTCATTTTTTCCTCCAAACCCACTATTTGTTGTAGGGTTTTTGTACTATCATTGCCAGCATGTTTTACTATCAACTGTAAGAACATTTTTGAGCAATTATCAGTTGCATCGCCCCATTCACGGAACATTAGGGGATCTTGCTCCTCAAACGATGGTATTGTGAGAAACCTTAGCTAACGTGGTATCCTTCCCACGTCAAGGGAATTCTGCAAGGAATGTTCCTCCCACCATTTGTTGATTTCCTTTTTCCGAGCCTTTTCAAGTTCTTCTAGCAATGTTATTTCATTATTGTCTTTTAATTTATCCACTCTTGGTGTGTCCTTTTGTTTGGTAGTAGGTAAGGTTTCATTAAACAGGGAACTTGCCTGTTCCTTTCTTGCCGCCTCTCTGCCGGCCTGAGATGCCATAATTGCAAAAATTGAAATTCAACTCTTCTTGTTATCAGTGTCCATAATATAAAATATTTTTTACAAATAAAACATTTTATTTTCTTAATTTTGGAACATCCCGGACACCGAGTGTGTTCTTAGAATAGTTTCAACTTGCCTGTGAGCAGTATGGACAGGTATAGTCCCCTTAGGACGCCCCCATTTTCGTTTGATAACGGACATCCCAGACACCCGCGCTGTCCGCGGACAACTCAACTAATTTAAAGAAAAAAAAAAGAACTGAATTAGGACGCATATATAATTTTGCTTTATTATATATAGATGTAACAATTATGAAAGAGAGGGGAAGCAGAAACTGAGACAAACACAGGAGAATTGGGGGTTTCAAGAGGATTGATAGGTGGAGACGAAGGGATGGAAGTCTCATCAAAACGTTTTTGTTCTTGTAGAGGGTTTGGGGATACCTGACTGAGATATGGAGAGGGGGAACAGGTACATGTGGGACAATGTTATCTAATTTTTTCTTTCAAGTGATCCTCCACAAAGTTTTTCAAATTGTTGAAATTTGCCATGAGCATGTCCATTTTATCTTCCATGTGAAGGAGAGTCTTATCCAATATATCTTTTGGTGTACTATTTTCAATGTTTTTATGGTCTGTACAAAAAAAAATATATGTATGTTAAGTATATATAAAGTAATACTTATTAATCAGTTTATATAGAGAAGTGTCTACCATTAGGCTCACTATCTTGAGACATTTCCTCACGTGGGGAATTCTCCTCAAGCCACTCCAAAGTACTGGACATTTCTGTGAGAAAAGAAAATTATATCACTTTTTTTTGTATCTAATACAGAAATTTTACAAATATATAAGAAAAATGAAGTACACTTACTAGCTTCTGGTAAGTTGTGTTCTAACTGGTTTGTAGCTCTGCTGTTGCTCCTAGTTGTGCAGATTCTGTGAGGTAATTATGTTGGAAGCCTATCTTTCTTCTTGTGGTATATTCCATTTTAGTACATATGGTATTTAAATGAATGCTTGATGTGTTACATATATAGGTTACACTTCTTATTTATTACTACATATAATGTGTATGTGTGCTGGTTTGTGAACTTGTGCAGTGTTCATATGGCATGATATAACAATTTAAGATACCCCCTGAGTTTTTGGGTAGTGTTGCTCTTGTCCGCGTCTGTCGGCATATGCATGGTAGATTATACCTACTGTTGTAAAGGTTTTCTTTCCAAGTGACACTTGACCGTGTGTGAATCCAGTCAGCTTGCAGTTGTTTTTGGTACCATCTGCTTTATAACATAGCAGCATAAGCATTATGTACTTACTATGTATTTGTATTACTAAGGTGGACCGATTGTCTGAATTACACATAGTACATAATCTGCCATGGTTTGCATTCTGTACAAGATGCTGAAATAGAATGGAATCACAATTAGGTATGGATACATACACAAATCGGTCATTTGGGATTTGTTCCTGTACCACATTGCTAGAGAGAGTTCATGTATGTTTCCACATGTATGAAATCTGGAAGATTTCAATTGTAGGTATGCCTTTGTTTTCCACTACTTGTAGTAAGTACATTAGAAATTCTTGTGGATCTTCTTGTGAGTTTATAGTGAATTTTACTATTCCAGCACAGTAGTCCAATTCTTGTCAATTGCAATAGAATATGTATTGCTACATTTGCATAGCAACTTACACTTTCATTTGCAAATTTGAATGGACCAGCTAGTTCTGTATCTGAGTGCTTTTTTCGGAGTTTGTCTTCCTTCTTTGAAGAAGTACCTGGTTTACTTTCCGTAATAGGTTCTTCTTTCCTTGTGGTACTTGAGGAACCTTTACCTTCCTTTGTTTTCTTTGAAGGATTTGCTGCAAGATTCTGTTGCATTTCTGTTTCAATTAGTTTTCTTTTACCACGTTTTACTTTTTCTGGAACAGGATATTGTTTGAGATGGGGACTGTACAGTGAATCTAGTCTATTGTATTCTATAATGCAAGGAATATCAGCATTCACTTTACTAGTATCAAAGTTGATTAGAAATAGACCACCAAGTGTATGTAAGCGTGATAGTTATACGTAGCTCATGCCTTCTTTAAAGACTGTGTTTCCTATATCTATCAATGCTTTGTCTAGGGTAAGACCTTGGGATTTATGAATGGTGACTGCATATGCAAGAGTTAGAGAAAATTGTTCTCTACGTACATACATGTCTTTGAATAGCAGGAATCGAGCAGTTGAGCGCCCTATCCTTTTCACTTCTGGAAGTTTGTCAAAGCATATTGACAAACTGAATGTTGGTGTCACATGGGTATGACTGAAAGCCAACAACTTTACCCAGTGCTCCATTCACTAGCCCTAGCTCTACGTCAAGGTTACGTTTAAGCATTACTCTACAATTCAAGGATAATTTTAATATTTTTCCAACCCAGCTGTGTTGGAGATTCTTGTTGTGGCTTGCACACACATGGGCAGTGTCATGCCATGTACGTCTAGTTTGTCTATGGTGCAAATTTCCATTATTGGTTGCATTTCTTTATTTAACATTGAGCCTCATTAGGACCCAGGCAGAAACCATGGCGCTAACAGCGCCATGGTTGCCGCCAGTATTTTACCAACTCCGCCATGGTGAATGACGGAATTACCGCCCCATTCCAAGGTTGGCAGGCGGTAATTCCCCATTCACCATTGGCCCTTCCCCATTCCCATTTTTGCCCACATAGGGCTCAATGGGAATGGGGAAGGCAGTAATTACGGTACCGCAAATTGCGGTACCGTAATTACCTCGAAAGTCCATTTGCGGGTTCCTTCCTTAACGGCTGGTAAAACCAGCCACTAAGGTCGGGACCCGCAAAGGGACATCGTAATTAGGCGGTAATGGGTTACCGGCGCCAACACCTTTCACGGCCCTGTTAACCCCTTACCGCCTGGGTCGTAATGGGGCCCATTGTTTCATTGAATTTGAAACAGCTTGAAAGAGTTGGCATTAAGGCCATACAATTGACATTTTTGTGCGCTAATTGTTCCATAACATTAGTAGCACATGCATTATCGCCATAAAGTGCATGAATGTGCCGGTTTCTCAATATTGCTTGTGGCTCTTGACATAGTACACCAACTCTAATATTTTTTAGGATGTTGGCATAAGTGAGATCTGCAGATTGCCGCATGTTTTCTGTTAATTCTCTGTATTGGAAATGTTGCCAAAGGTTAACATTTCCTATGCTGCCAACTGTTTTGCGGCAGAGTTTGTGTCCTAAGGTTTCTAAAATTGGTTCCCCTTTCAATGGTGTCAATTGTAGAAGATCTCCGAAAACGATAATGTGTTTCCCTGCAAAGAGTTCTTCGTAGTTTGTTTTAAGTATTTCTTTCAATCTGAGGTGAATCAAAGCTAACATTAGGTTGGAGACCATGCTCACTTCATCTATTAGTAGCATTTTCATTTGCTTTAATACTCTGCGTAGTTCCATTACAGCTTCTGCAGAAAGTTTGTAATAGTCTAATTTGTTTTGGTGTTCTACTGGAAGAAGTAGTAATCGGTGTAAAGTGACACCGCCTATGTTGTAGGCAGCTAAACTTGTGGGGGCAGTTACAACCGCTGACAATTTGTTGTTTGTCAATTGCTGAAGGAACTTGCTGATGATTTTGATTGACCCAGCTTCACCACTGATGTACAGTAGTATTGGTTTTGTATTTTTGGCAGGTACATTCTTTATTTTTGTGCTGTACACAATGAAGTATTTGTTTTGTTACGTCTTCAAAAATGGTGTGCTGATCTTTGTTAAAGTTTGCTTGTTGTACAGTTAAGTCTTCTATATTTTCTTGATAATGACACATGGTGTTTTCCACTTCTGTCATAGCTATTTCTGCCTCATTTGTTACTAGTGGCTGTCCTAGTGGTTCTTGGCTTCCTCTTACAGAAGGTTGACTACTGTCGGAAGAGTCCTTATCTAGCTGGGCCTGAAGTTCTTCTTCGTGTTGCTGTTCATTGTGCAACATTGTTTTGTACTGCGTGAAGTTCACATCGGTGATAGCGCTTGCATTTGATTTGAAAGCATCTTCAAAGCAGTCAGAGTTATCTAGTATCTATTCTTCTTTTCTCCATGGTTTAAAAAGTTGTAGCAGAGACATGTTATATAGTTCTTTCTGTTGAAGAGTTTTTAATGACAATTTAATATGATTTATTAAGCTACGTTTGGTAAGTTTAACTAAGCTACCTTCACAATCTCTCTATACACTCTATATCTGCCTTTGTTTTCATCAGGTTTTATAATATTTTTGTATGCAAAGTTTTGAGCTATGTGGTATAGACACATGTTTTCCAAAGTCATACTCCTGTTCGGATAGTATGTGTCTAGTAAATTGTTTTTTAAAATGTCTTTGCTGTTGGGGTCATTTCTGGCAATTGTTTCTATGTCTTCATATGATTTCAGAACTCTTTTTCTACATTTAACAGGACCAAGACATAGCCATACTATGTTGTCTGATTTTCCATACAAAGCAGTACCGGTTAAACACAATCTGCCACTTCAGAGGCACCACATTCTCTATGAGAGAGCATTTTTATGCCTTGACTGTACAATTTCTGAGATAGTGTTTTGGCTGATGATAGGTCATCCCAGAGGTCTTGAAGCTCTTTTATTTCTGCTTTGGTTAAGTAGGCTGTAACATATTGTGAAACTGCAGTGGAATTGTCTGCAATGTACTGCCCATCTATGCTTGCATTCCATAAGAGGGCAATGATTGCATTGTACTCATTGATATATTTTGCTTCTTCTGTTCTTTTTATGTAATAGGTGGTCTTAGGTGAATTACCTTTAACACTATGTCGAACTGAAGACGTGAAGTTGTTCACTTCACCTGTTTCTGTAACTGGTCTAGGGAAAACAAAGCGGCATTTGGTGTAGAATGTCCATTTGTTTTTAAATTTGCGACGACAATATTTGCCACATTTGTGTCTTTAAAATTGTTTAATCTGCCTATGCAGGTCACTATGTGTCCGTTGTGAAGGGATTTCACAAGTGACATATTTTTGGATGAACTGCAAAACAGTGGCATCAGTGTTGTGACCAAATTTAGGTGCACCTGTGATCCATAACAGCATGTGAATATGTGGTGCTCCTCTCGCTTGGTATTCTTTTCTCCAAACGAAGTGTTGCACTTCTCCGAGAGGAGGAACAGTTTTATTGCAAATAAAGTATAGCATAGCAATAAAACGATGATGGAAATATCTTGAGACATTAACTGGATCTAGAGAGCAAAGTTCTCCAGGTGTTAATAAATGTATGTCGGTTTTGTTGTTTGATATGCGTAGGAACTCATGTAAATCTTCCCATGCATTTTCTGTACAACTTAGTGTAACAAACCACGTTGGTGGTCCAAGGTTTCTGATCATACAACGTACGTCTCCGTGCTGTCGGTACCAGTATTCTTTTGTACCGTGCATGTTTGCAAACAAATTTGTTATATTTGATTGTTAAACCTTATCTTTTTCTTGTACTTTTTGTATTAATTGCATAGCTGACATATTTTGAAAGTGGGTTCCAGATTTCAACATGTGTGAAACTCTGTAACATAGGGTTGCTAGTTCACATTCAAAAAGTAGATGGAATATGTATTCTACATTTTATCTTAATGTGGGATCTTGCTAATACATTTGTAATGAGCAGTATTCTGATGCTGTAATTTGAGTGGGTCTATCATCGTATCTTCCACCTTTGCCAGTAGGAAATAGCAGTGGAAAAGCATGTGCTTCTATACTTTTTTACCATATGCTCATTGGTGAATCTTTAGTTTGTCGCATTTGGAAGTTTCTAGTGCATCATCTATGATTTCATTGGAATGCAACGGATGAATTGTGTACTGGTCCAAAAGAGTGGATACTGCAGCAGTTTCTGTTGCTTCTTCAATTATTTCAATTGTTTCCCTTAAGCTTTCTTCAATATTTATTTCCTTGTAGTATTTGTTATTGTCTTTTAGATATTGCAAGGCTTCTCTAACTTTATATAAATCCACTAGTTGTTGCCAATTTGTTTTGTCTTTTGTTGGTACACCATTTCCCAAGACAATTAAAGAATGCTCTATTGAACGTTGCACTCCTAGAGTGTGTACATTTTCTGTTAGATCTAATGCTAAGTTAACTACTTTGACACAAATGCTTTTCACCAATTCAGAGGGAGGTACTTTTGCTGTTTTTGGATGAAGGTGTATAATTGCTTGAAATGGGTGAACTGTTTGAATTATGATGCTCTCATACAAATTGAGTTGTTGCAGGCTATTTGGTAGTGGGAACAATTCCAAATTATTTGTGATAGCTCGATAGTTTGGTTGTTGTCTAGTTTCGTAGTGCAGTAACTGCAACATATTAGTGGTTCATTTATTTGATATTTGTTTTCGGCTAAAAGGTAGAGAGCTAATTCAAACCATTTGCAGTCTTCATTGGCCCTCATTACGACCCCGGGGATAAGTAATGGACATTACCAGCATGGCGCAACTAACATGTCTGTGCTAGCCTGAAACCATTAAAAGCAGTAAATTACAACCTCTTGGGCACGAGCATTGCGCCATGCCGGTAATGTAATCTGCTCCATGCCATTAACGTCCCAAAAACGTCACCTACCGGCATCGTATGCTGTGCAAGCTGCACCGCCACCACCCTACCCACCGATATTAGCGATCACCGCAAATAGCGGTGAGCGCTATTAGCAGTGACCGTAAAGAAGCGGATCCGGAAGTTACGCCATCGCACCGGAACAGGAAAGAGCACAGTGGCCATCTTTAAAAACACAATCCATTGCAATCCTCCACAACCAGTGCACATCTGGCCCCAAGACCCACCACAAACCTTCACCCACATCCACCCATCGTCAGAATGCCGAAAATTGTCAAAAAGTCTTGCGATCGGCTGCGGCAGGAGCACTTCAGTAGGGAAGAGCTCACCATGTTGGGGGAAACCCTACAGGAAAACGCGGACATCGTATTCTCCACTGAAATGACCAGACCGGCAATAGCACAGAAGAATGCCATATGGGACCTAGTCGCACAGCTGGTCAGTGCAGTAGGAACAACACCCCACACCACAAAACAGTGCCAGAAAAGGTGGGACGACCTCCGGCTCCGTGTAAGGAGCATACTGTCTGCCGACAGAAACCTGGGCATGGCAACTGGTGGAGGAGCAGACTCACCAATTAAAATGGAGCCGTGGGAGGAGATATGTGCCACAACCATTGGCATCGAGAGCATCGAGGGGGTCAGTGAAATGGAGAGAGGAGCCCCGACATGAGGTGACGCAGGTAGATGCCTCAAATTAAGCCATGCTAAACTTCCTGAAGTCCAGTTTCATGTGAAGCACAATGTTGCCTAATAGGGTTAACGCAACACATCAGCAGAAGACTGCCAACAGGCATCATTGACCTACACCCTGTACACATGCAGTATGCAGACTCTCACTGTAGGCACCCACATTCCTGCATGCTTCTCCCACCCAAAAGGGAGACAACCTGTATGTCACTGCCTCCAAAGTGCACCATCTAATCATCAAAATCATGGCAGTCATCACAATGCCTGCTCAATGTCTGCCGACCCATCAATAACTCTTTCCCTCCTTTGCTCCACCACAGGCTCCCATTCGGACCCAGGTGAGGACGAGACTGGCACCACACCTGCCAAGAAGACCAGGCCCGAGGCAACACCACACCAACCCTCCACCTCTGCTGGACCAAAAAAAACCCCACAGCAGCCAAAATCGACTGCCACAACACAGGCCAGGGGAACCATAAGCACCAAGGCAAGCAGCATGGTACCACCAGAAACAGACATCAAACAACTGGTGGCCACTGAAGGGACTGTGTCTGCAGGAAGCAGTACGATTGGGGAGACTGCTACCATTGCAGCTTGCTCTGATAGTGATGTGGGGAATGATGAGGATGTCATAGAATGTCCCCCCACTGCCCACCCTCATTCCCCCTACCTGTGCTCATGTATCTTGCATGCTGATAACACACAGGGGCTATCCCCTGATGACTCCTGGCCAGCCACTCCATGCCCAGTGGAAGGTGTGGAGGAGGGGAGTAGCCCAATGAACGCGCCAATGGCATCATCCAATGCAAAAATGTGCCAAGACTGTGAAGGCAGCCATACAATCCTCCACCATGGACATCTGTGTTGAACTTGCCGCGGTGCGGCACGTGCTCTCGGAGCTTGTACAGACAATGAGGGACATGCGTCCTAGTGAGCAGCCGAGTACCTCCTCCGCTACCAGTTCTGCCCCAAGCAGCCCCGTCCGCAGGTCGGCCAGGAACCTGCAGAGTACTGGCCGGGGTGCCCCAGGGGCCGGCATAGGGGGCTGCTAATAGAGGCCACCCAGTGGATCAATTCCACATTAGGCACTTCAACACAGGCATCCTCGCACTTTTGCGGGGAGTTGAGGGGGGAGGGGGGAGCGGGTGTGTTGGGGAGTTGAGGGGGGAGGGTGGAGTGGGTGTGTTGGGGAGTTGAGGGGGCAGGGGGGAGTGGGTGTGTTGGGGAGTTGAGGGGGGAGTGGGTGTGTTGGGGAGTTGAGGGGGGAGGGAGGAGTGGGTGTGTTGGGGAGTTGAGGGGGGAGGTGGGAGTGGGTGTGTTGGGGAGTTGAGGGGGAGGGGGGAGTGGGTGTGTTAATTGAATTCACATTTACAATACAATTTTTGCTTGATCACAAATCACATGTGTGGACATTGCTCATTGCGTATGTGTGCTTTATTGGTGAACAGTCCAAAGTGTGCATATCCCAGACACACACAGTGCCCCAATTGCCGTCTCCATGTGACACCCCCCATCCGTGTGTGCTAGAAACATTGGTTGATCAGAGTCTGATGCATGTCACGTCCCTCATGTGCATCGCTGCCTCCCTGAGGTGCTGCCCCATCCCCACCCTCCTCAT
The DNA here is from genome assembly GCF_040938575.1 of Ambystoma mexicanum. Taxonomy (NCBI): domain Eukaryota; kingdom Metazoa; phylum Chordata; class Amphibia; order Caudata; family Ambystomatidae; genus Ambystoma; species Ambystoma mexicanum. The sequence continues at coordinate 231,511,108 of NC_090930.1, read as the reverse complement.
CCTCATCGTCAGGTGGTTGCAGTTCAGCGTCAGGGGGCAGGGGCACATTCCGTCTGATGCACATATTGTGTAGCATGACACATGCCATGACGATCTTTGACACCTTCTCATGGCGGTACAGGAGTGCCCCACCAGACCTGCTGAGGCACTGAAACTGTGCCTTCAATAGGCCAAATGCCTGCTCAATCACCACACGGGTTTGTGTATGTGCACGATTGAAGTCCTCCTTGTGCTGGTTCTGTGGGTTCCGGACTGGTGTAAGGAGCCACCTCTTCAGGGGATACCCTGCATCACCTGTATGTGGGCAACAATGTATGTGTCAGTCATGACATCAAATCTCAAATCATGACGTGCCACCAAGGCATGCATTCAACTGTTACATTATACCACTTTTACATGCACAAATGGATTCACACTATGTGACCGGTATATGTTTATTCCTCTCATGGACTGTTTTGCATGCCATCAACCAATGTATGCAGGGGGGTCCAGTGCCTTGTGAGTGCCCATCCACTGTGTTTGTTCATGGCGTTTGTTTTGGTGACCTGGCAGGTGTCCTGTGATATCAACGCTCTCATCATGGCAACATTGCTGTCAGCCTCATGATGACCCCACTGAGCACTACTAATGTTGATAGGCACATTTTTTGGGCCTCTGTGTCTGTGTAGTGGTGTATTGATGTTTTTGTCCGTCATGTGCCTCCTTTGTGCGCAGTTATGGGGGACTGGCCTTTCAGTTGATGGTGTTTGGTGCCATGTATTGGCTGAAGTCATTGCATGTAGGTGCATTTCGTTGAGGTGAATGTGGTCCTAATTGGTACAATGCACTTGCAGATGGTTGTGTCATGGTTGGGACACACCTTCATTCACATGGTAGGGCTGCTTACATCGGGCATTATGTGTACAGGTGTCAGTTGACTTTTGGGCTGCTTTAGGGTATGAGCTGGCTCCATTGCCTCTAGTACTCGCAGCCAGGTAAAGTATGCATCATTCCCCCCCCTTTCAGCCAGGTAAAGTATGCATCATCCCCCCCCTTTCAGCCAGGTAAAGTATGCACTGCTACGTCAATCTCCTACCCACTTCACATTTCCATGGCCATGACATGAGACTCACCGAGTAGCCAGGATCTTGGCCCTGCATGTCGCTCCATGTAGCGTGGTATTGTGGAGTTACGCATGACCATTGAATCATGGGTTGATCTGGGGAATCGGGCACAACAATATGTGATGATCCTGTTGGAGTCACATACCATTTGCACGTTGATTGAGTGAAATAGTTTACGGTTGCGGTACGCTACCTCCATGGCATGTGGGACCACCAATTCCACATGGGTGAAGTCAATGGCACCAATGCAACCAGGTATGCTGGCTAGTGCATGGAAACCCACGTTGGAGTTTGCAATCTCCTGGGCAGACCGTGGTAAGGAAATGTGGTCGTCTGTGTGCTTGAGGAGGGCATCGAGCACTTGGATCAGTGTACGTGAGAATAATGGTTGTGAAATGCCATGCAAGTGCCCCACTGTGTGCTGGTAGGGGCCTGTGGCCAGGAAGTGGAGTACAGACACTACCTTCAGTAGGGGGGGGTGGCGGTGGGTGTTTCTATCATGCTGACGATGTTGTTGTGTATCATGTCAATGATGGTGGTGATGGTGTCCCGGTCCAAACGGTACAAGGTATGGATCTGCTCAGCGGTGAGGTTGAATGGACTGGCTCGGATGCGTGGGATTGGGGGCTGCCTGCGTGGTGGCACTGGCTGTGCTGGTGGGGCTTGCTGGCCCTGCCTTGCCCTCCTTCTCCTCCTGCTTCTCCCCTGTGCCTGTTGTTGTTGTTGTTGTTGTAGTTGTAGCACTTGCATTGCAATCAGGTCCTTCAGCCCCAACATTGCTAGTCGTATTGGAATCATTGTGGAGTGTGACTGGGTGTGGGAAGGGGTGGGGTGTGCTCTTTTTGTACTTGGTGAGTCTGTATTGCCTCCACCTGTGCTGATTCTGTGCACCTGTGGCAGCTGGGAACACTGCACATGGCCATTTATGGTTGGTTTGCAATGGCGGAATTAGCACCATGGTGGTAAGGTACTTTACAGCCTTCGCGATGGCGTTAAGAGCATGTCCGCTTGGTTCGTGATTTGCCTACCTTTGCGCGATGCCGATACTTATGGCGTGGAAGGTCGCGTGCACACGAGCTTGATGCTGTTAGCAGCACCGTTATCTACGATGCCGCTAATTGCACTTTCATGGGTTCATGATCGGACCTAGCGGTAAGCGATGCCGGTAATCATTTACCAGCACCGTTTTTCACTTACCGCCGGGGTCGTAATGAGGGCCATTGTCTTCTATTTTGAATGCTACGTCTATATTTTTTGTGTTCCTTTTGTAGAACGTTCTGCGGCAACACAAGCACACATGGTTTGGTATTTTAGCTGATGCACTTTTAAATGTTAGTATTTCTTTTTTGTATGTGTGTAATAGAAGTTTGCTATGTGCAGAATTGTTGGTATTCTGTTCTACAACTATTGCATTTTGTAAGTGGGTTTCTCTGAATACGGTCCATTTCTTCTTGTAGATATTTGTGTGTACCCTGCAGAAGAGTGTTATTTAAATTGCTAATTCTGAAGCTGGACTTTTAGCATAGTATATTTTATTATTATTATTATTTATTTATTTGTTTATGGTTTGTTTAAACCTTTACAAAAACAGTTCATCAGAAATTAAGATAATTCATTTCGATAACAATTCATTCTTTCAGACATATTAAAAACATAGTTAAAATTCACAGTTTATGTGGAAGGGTGCAAAACAATACATCTTGTTGATCAGAAGATTCCTGCAGATCATTTAAGATAGGTCACAGAAGTTCTTCAGAAAGGCCATTATTCTAAGTTTTAAAACAGTGGAGCTATTATGCCTAATCTGATACCATAAAAATTCTGTGTCAACAGAGTGCAGGTGTACTACAAATTGTTCAAAGGATAGAATACGTTGCTTTAGTAGTGCTGGACATAGCAATAGTAAATGTAACATAGTTTCCTCAGTGCCTTCATTCTTACAATGTCTACACCAACCCCATTCATCGTTCAGGAGTTTCCATCTTTTCAAGATATAGTTTGTTTTGAAAGTATCGAAACGGAACCTCATGAATGTGTTTCTAAAATTCCGAGAAGGATATTTTTCCAGGTAAGTTTCAAGAACAGGGTAAAATTTCCAACACAAGTGTATCTGATTAACCATTTTGGATTGCTGGATCGAATCAAGAGTCAGTTGCCAATCATTACATTGGAGTATGTTCTTTACTTTCAAGGGATTCATTATCAGCATCTCTCTTGTAACACCTGCCTTCAACAAATTGTCTTCAATAACCATTTTCAATTTCAAGCAAAAAACTTAAGATTGGTCTTTCGTTGCAATCATATAGAGTGATGTGGCATTATTTATCAAACATTTCCTCTATATTTTATACACTAGATTTCTAACATTTGCATGATGTATTGCTATCAGTTTGATATCATGGAAGGTGCTTTTGCAATAGGTCCAGAAATGCAGGCTAATGAATGTCCTTGTAGTCCTGTGTATTTGCGCACTGGACAGATATCTATATTTTGCAGCACTTTCATTTTAATTTTGTCTGTACCTTTCATATACTGATTGAGGAACTGACGTAAAGATTTGAATAATTTGTTAGGAATGGCACACATTGATGTGCACAGCCATTTGTACACTGGACTGTCTGGTACAGTCGAAGCGGGAGGTCATTCTGAGTTTTCAAGGGAAACCTTTGTAACAGTGTTTCTTGTTCGATGATGCTGTGGTTGATTTTTTCATACCCTTGTCCACTGCTATGGATGACAATTGTGTTTGATTGATTTTGTTTATATGCTTCTTCATTAAAATATGGTTCTGTGGTGGTTGCGTGACTCCATTCACCTCCACAAATATGTAAGAAGTTATTTTTGTTCACATTCCGTTTATTGATAAGTTTCTTTTGTAGCTTGGTACTTAGTTTTGTTAGTGGTTTCATCCTATTTAATTCTAATATAAACAGCTTCCTTTTCAGAAGGATTGCACTGTCTGCAAGAGATTGTAAGATTAATTTTCTGTGATCGATTTTAAGAGTTGAGGATGATTTCGGTCCTCTTCTTATAAGATTCTGAAGGACTCTATGGCAAAACATTTTGGCTAAAATACTTTTTTTACGATAGTTTCTTGTCACTATATCAAGACTAATAGTAGCATTGTTAGGATCACTGGTAGCCGATTTTTTGTGAGGTGTTTTGTCTTTCATGCCACATTTTGTTGGAGGAGGTAAAGTTAAAGTTTTGGTAGTCGAAGCTTCCTTTGTTTTGCTAAATAACTGTGCTAACTGTATTGTTCCAACGTTCTCTACAAACTCTGTTACAGATGGATGGTTAGGTTGGACACTTTTATTTTTTTTGGCTCTATTTCTGCATTCCTTTCCACAGACTTGCTTTTTGGTAGGCATTCTTTGGGGTCTGTAGAAAAAAAGAAGGCATGGTTTGGTGTGTTGTACAATGTATGTGTGCTGTGTGCATGCGTGCATGCGTGCATGAGTTTAATGGGGAAGCTCTTTGTGGTGGTGTGTGAATGTGTATTGGTCTCTTACAATGATTTGGGGAGGGTATTTTCCGGTTTGTATACTACTAAAATGTGCTTCAGATGAGAATACAAAGGGTTCTAGTGGTGAGGAGATCCATTAATAGTAAACGTAATGGCATTACATTGAAACAGCTATTTATTTTCTAGCACTAACATTGTAAGGCATTTGTATGTTATTTGGGTTGCAAACAGACAGGGATTTGTGAGCCATTCTGCCTGTTTATGTGTGTTTAATAAATGGGAATTTGTGGGTAGAATGGTTCAGAAATCACTGTTCGGTTTGGTGCGCAAATTAAATACATAACCCACACACTCTGTTTCAGGTATAGTTAAAATATAACGGTTGTGCTGTACTTATTTTTTTTGCAGAATGACCAGGTTTATTCGGATATGTCGTTTGCAATGTAGATGCTGTTGATTTTCAGGACAGTAGTCTTTAAAGCAGTGATGTTACTGTACACTTTAATTTTGCATCTGTCATCAGAGTATTCTTCTTTGATATTTAACACATTGCATGTGTGCATTTCACTTCACTGTGTGCTGCCTGTGTATGTTACTTGAAGTGTATTAGTTGCAAGTACTTTAGAAATGAGTACAATTTTAAGATTATGAAAATGCCTTGTTTCTTTTAAGCTCTGTTATCTATAGCAGAGAAGTTTGTAAGCGATAGCGCATTACAGTTGCTGGGTAACATTCTGGTAGTTTCCTATTATAAGTACAATTTTGAAAAATCGGGAGACCCTCAGAGGGCCATGTCACCACAGCAATCGGCAGCATTTATTTTTCTCATACGATCGTATTGGGAGTAGCATTGATGTAGGCGGTATACAGTAAAACAATTGTGCCATTTTCTAATGAAAATGAGTTTCGCACTACATAGAGAAGGTTGTAACGTATGAATAGGTTATGCAGGAGACAGTAAGAAGTAGTGCGGTTTGTTAATGTACAATCGGACATCTTGCACTTAAAGGGGGAGCGTTGATATGTATTGGCTATGCAGATTTAGTGGCATTAATTTGTTTGAATGAAATCACACGGGTTGTACATGTTCTATGATTAAAATATGCATACCTGTACTTTATATGCATGCATGTGCGCATCGATGGAGCTGTACGTAGACATCCGCGACACTTGTACAGTACTTTTCGAAGTAGGTGCTTTGCAATGATATGGGGATTGGTGGTTGGTTGTGTAACTGCTTATCTGTGTCCAATGAGGGAATTGATTTGTGAGTGATGTGAAAAGGGTAGAAGGACTAGTTAAGAGTTACATGCTGAACGTACACAACGCTTGTGCGCAGGTAGGGCGTGTCACATACAGGTTTCTACAACAAACCTAGCATGGAAAGGGAACTGGAGCCATCAGCCAATCAGATGTTCCCATTGCTCTTTTGTGTCGAAAGATGGTGCGTATACTGAAGATGGCAGAGGTGCAGAGGGTGAAGGTTTTGGTAGTTGGAGATATTTTTGTGCATGGTTTACAACACTATGCCGAAAGTAGGAATGTAGCGCACCATTTCGATGTGAGAGGAGTAGAGGTGGTGTGGAGCCCTGAAACTGATCGCAATGTTGCGACAATTCTACGAGTTTGCACCGAGATGCATGCGATGACCACTCCTCATGTGGTGATTTTGCACTACGGTGCTTGTCATTTGGGCTACGTCAGTGCACGTACTTTGTTGGGCGATTTGGAGCAGTTGGTGCAAGCAGTCATGAAGATATTTCCAACTGTGAAATTAATTTTTTCTGGGTTACTCCTTAGAGGAAAATGGGCCAACAGTTCTGTTTTCTGTCCTGATCAAGGAATTTGGAGGTGTATCATCAATGGCGGCATGCAGGCTTTTATGTTACACGCTGGTATGTTTTTCTGCAGCCAAGAGAACATTGTTCCCAGTAATGCGTCTTATTTTGAAGCAGATGGTGTTGCGTTATCCTCTTTGGGAAATGCCATGTTCTTTTGGAATGTGAGGCTTGCTTTGGAGACGATTCTGTAATGGTTGTACGAGTATAGTAAGAAGAAAAAATATAAAAAAATACAAAATAACAGATGTCTGTAAGGCATCAGCCCAAAAAATATACAAAAAACAGCTCTTTTCAGAGCCCACCTTAATGGGGAAAAGGGGGAAAATATTTAAATGTACAGTCCTCACGCTCTCATCCTGTACGTGTCCGCGAACATGACGGTAGACCTGACAGCCATGGCTCTGTGTGCTCGAAAACGGATTATCTGGATTTTGGGAGACTCATGGATACATTGGTTGAAGGTGCATGCTGAAAGTTGCGGTCTATGTGCAGATCTTGGATTTCCTAATGTAGAAGTGCACTGGCATGGCGTGTGTGGAATGAGGTGGCTGGACTTGGTACCTCTCTGTGCAACTTTACAGACAGAGCGGCATCCGGACATAATTATTATTCATTGTGGTGGAAACAGTTTAGGCCATGTGTCTGGAATTTCTTTGCAATTTGCAATGAAGGAAGGACTTGCGAAGGTCATGGACATGTTTCCAAATTGCCAAATTGTTTTTTCCCGTTTAGCACAAAGGCAGATATGGTTGCGTTCCTCTGCATTGGGTCCACAAATGGAGAAAGCGAGGCACAATGTGAATAAGGCTGTTTGTGCCTTTCTAAGAGATGTTGGCATGTCCTCATTCCACAATCAAAACATTTTGTTTTGTAGTTCTTTACTTTTTCGTACAGATGGAGTCCATCTCACGTATGCTGGCAATCAGATCTTTCTTCACAATGTACAAAATGCTTTGCAATTTTTTTTTACATCATAGTCACCTATTTCACAATTCATTTTATCTAACGTAAATTTCTTGAGGGATACACACCACCACCGAAAGGCTCTTTTCAGAGCCACCACTTGCTCACAGCAAAATGTCCATTGGTTTTGTTATGCTTACCCTGTGTGTCCTACGACTGTCCGTGGACTTTTAAAAAAATGCACAGGGGCCTACAACGGTCACTTGATAGTTCTATTGTTTAACTGAGAAAGGCGGCTCTGAAAAGAGCCTTTTTATTCATTTTTGTATTTTTCCACTTTACTACCTTTGTCGACACGAGACACTAGGAGAGGAAGGCAAAGGAAGGTAAGGAAGGGACACCAACCACTGGGATAAGAAGGGACAGATGGAGAAAGATATAGGGTGGCCTTTACTTAGCTAGGGAGCAGTTTTTCTGGTGCTCTGTGACCGTAGCCTAAAAAGCACTTAGAAAACTCTCCCCCCTGCAGAGTACTGCATCACAATACACACACAATATTGTGACCCTAGAAAGGTCAGCGTCAACAGCATTGCGAATTGCTTGTGAGGCAGCTAGAGGGATGCACTCCCCCACAGGAGTGTGTCTTGTGGTGAGAGGATCGGACAGGGAGGATGCTGTGGAGGAACAGAATCTGCTACGTTCTTCACATGGTACCACCTTGCAAATGTCTGCACTGTGGAACGAAGTTAGGTGGTGCTTCATGGTTGTCGTACCAAAGCTGTACGCACCAGGTCTCTCGTGACTGAGCACCAATGGCAGCAATTACACTTGACAAAGTTTGCACATGCTTTCAGTACTGTACAAACAACCGCCACACCCACAACTCTCGCCGAGTGTTAGTAGTGTGGAGTTCCTCCAACTCATTCTCTTCCTCTTCTTCCTCGATCTCTACATCCTCACCTGTATATCCCTCTGCAGGCCTTTGGGGAGTACGTGGCGGTGGAGGGTTTGGCAGTGGAGGGTTTGGGAGTGATGCTGAGGCTAATGCAGCAACAGCAGCCATGGATGCCATAACGATTATTTACCTAATGGTCGCTATAGTAGTAAAGGCAGCACACCTCTAATTGCCATAGCCAGAAGCACAATGAAGATTAGCTCGGGGGTGTGCCCATTTATAGGGGTCCAAGGATGCAGCTCGTGACCATATTGCTCACTGAAAAGCGCTGCAAAAATTGTAAAAAAACACATTCACAGGTGGAGCTATTGTATAGGAAATGTGAAATGGTGATTTGCTACTGAAAAATCAGTTCACAGGTATGTGTAAGTTATTTTGCAATGTTGCGGAGGCAGACAAAGTGCGCAAATTAGTCCACACGCTCAGCGTGGGTGCGGTCACATGATGACGTCCTGAACACATCCACGAGGGAAAAGCATGCCTGCACAACAGCAAATGCAGACTAACAAACGTGCACATGCGCGCCAGTGTTCTACGGACAGTGTTCGGGTCCTGCAACGAATTAAAAGTGTGACACAAGTGAGATGGACAGTTAGAGACAGGCGGGATGTTCCCAGTACTTATGGGTGTACTGCGCATGTGCGTACCTCATCTGATGATTGCAGGGACAGGTCCAGTGTCCTTAGGACACCTCCATTTTGTTTGACAACGAACATTCCGGCCACCGCGCCTGTTCTACGGACGGTTCCATCTTGTTGCGGACGATACAGACAGATATAGGCCCTCATTGCGACACCGGCGGTAACCAATGGCGCTATTAGCACCATGGTTGCTTCTGGTATTGTAACGAGTCCGCCAACGGTAAATGGGGAAATACCGCCCCATTCCAAGGTTGGCAGGGCGGTAATTCCCCATTTGCCGTTGGCCCTTCCCCATTCCCATTTTTGCCCCATAGGGCTCAATGGGACTGGGGGCGTACCTTTGCGCGTCCCTACTAAACCAGCCGTTAAGGTCGGGAGCCGCAAAGGGACCTCGTAATCAGGCATTAAGGGTTTAACGGTGCCGACACCTTTTTTACGGTGCTGTTAACCCCTTTAATGCCAGGGTCCTAATGAGGGCCATAGTGTCCTTAGGACACGTCCAATTAATTTAATTTTTATACATCCCGCCCACCTAGTATGTTCTAGGAACATGTTTTATCTCGTTTGTGAGCCGTACGGAGAGCAATAATGTCCTTAGCACGCCCAATTCTCTTCATTTACACAGAACTTGCACAGATGGTGCATTCTAAGGTCAGTTCCATCTTGGTTGGCATTGGTACGGGAAGGTGTATTAGCGTTAGAACATCCACATTGAATTGCTTACGGCTAGCTCGAACAGGCGCGCTGTTCGTGAACATTTTAAGTCTTTTTTAAAAAAAGGATTCTCAACCCCTTACTCTACAACAAATATACAAAAACTTTCTAAAAAACTACACACACTTTAATCAACATAAACACAGGTGGATACAGACACTGACACAAATATAGGGTAATTAGGGTTCAATACGGGCTGATTGTGAGGAGATGATTTGTGTGGGGAAGAAGGAATGGATGTTTCATCAACACGTTTATTTTCTTGTTCAAGGTTTCGGGACGGTTCACTAGGGAATGGAGAAGGGGGCAGGTACAGGTGGGACAGTGATACCATATTTTTCCTCTAACAAAATCTTCCAGAAATTCCCTTAAACTATTAAAATTGACATTCAGTGCATCCATTTTAAGTTCTATTCTTATTAGCCTGTCTTCCTCTGTGTCGTTTGTTGGCATTTCTTTCTTTTTCCTGGTCTGCTACAAATAAATATATATATGTTAAATGGCCATAAAACACAGAAAATGATTTTGCTTTTGCAGAGCACTGCGTACCATTACTGTTGCTATCTTCGGACATTTCCCCGTACGGAAAATTCTCCTCCAGCCACTCCAAAGTACTGTCCATTTCTGTATGAAAAGGACAGAAAGAAATTATTTTTTCAGCCCCTTATACTAAAAAAAGTACACACTTATATAAGAAAAATGAAGTTAACTTACTTTTTTGCTGTAATTTGTCTTCGTTGAAGTGAGTGCGTCTACTGTCGGTCCTGACTACGTTAGTGGTAGCAGTACACAATGGTGCGGCCAGTTACGGTTGCTTAGCCTACCATAACTGGCAAATTTCAGGGTTTTTTGGTTTTACTTTGAACCATAATTGCACATTTGAATAGGTTTTTTAGTGAAGAGCACAGGTTTTTGGTTGGGCAATTTAACCATAAAGTCCCCTTAACAAAGTTTTTTTGTAGTGTATATATATATATACAGCCACGATAGTTGCTGTGTAGTTATGGTTAAGTTGCTGTTTCCATAGGAAGAGCACTTTTTGGGCGGCTTATAACTTCGCTCCTTCGGGACGAATCCTCGCCAACCTTTGCAAAAAAAAAGTATATGGCCCACTCTGGTTTTATTTGCATAGTTTGGTGAGGTTTCGTCTAGGGAGGGGCAAAGTTATAGAGGGTGTCCCAAAATGTCTTTTTTTCCCATAGACATAATGGGAAAAAACTTTGCTCACGCCTACAGCCCAAACCGCTGGACGGATTTATACCAAATTTGCGGCAGGAGTGCGGCTTGGTCCCGAAAGCGTGCTTTTGTTAATTTGGAGTAAACCAGTCCAGTAGTTTTTTTTTTTTTAAATGACCAAATCATAAGGCAAAAAAATGTGTGATATCTATGTCAGCTCCGCTGACTCACTTCCCTGTTTGGTCCGTGGACTGGCCTCTGATTGGACAGAAAAATTTGCAGACCTTTGCGTGGTCCGCAGACACCGGGACACGGCCGCTGATGGGATGGTGCAAAAATATGAAATGCGTCTGTTTTCCTGAAACGCCCGCCTTCTTGGATTTGCATACTTTTTTGGGGTCCGCGAACAGTGCGGTGAAAACATTTTTTTAAAAAGCAGCATTTCACTTGTCAAACTCGACAAACAATCTCTGGGGATGTCGTTGGGGGGATTAGGATTAGATTGGATATGGCCATGAGAAGGCAAAACACTGGTTGGTTTCACCCCCTGAAAGTCTGCGACCACTCTGGATGTTCTGTGACAGTCCTGGGGTGTTCGCGGACACTTCAGATGTCCTAGGACATCTGTACCTATTTCTGCGTTAAATGGTTGGGGAAAAGCAGTTTTTTGATGTTTTATAACTGTTGTGCCACTTAATGAAACTGCATATAATTTTGCAATTTTATTCTAGAGCTAATCCTGAATGGTTTTGCAAAATGTTTTGGGATTCTGTCAAGAGGGGGCAAAATTAGAGGGGGGGTCCCAAAATATTGTAAAGGGATATAAATGTGGTGTCATTTAACGAATCTGCACAACATTTGGCAAAACGATGTTGGATCTTGATATAAATGTTTTTCTAAGGTTTGGTGGGATTTTCTCAAGAGGGGGTGAAATTAGAGGGGGTCTCAACATTTTTTGATGGCTTATAACTGTGTTGCTATTTGACGAATGTGGACAAAAGCTTTGGGAAAGATTATAGACCAAACCTTCAATGTTTGTGTAAAGACTGAATGGATTTTGTCGAGTGGGGGCTAAGTTACATGACTATTGTATGTACACACATTTTGACACTTTTAAAAAAATAAAACATGGGCGTATTAGGGGATTAAAGCATTGTTTTGCAAATGTACCCGTGTTTTATTTTTGGACAAGTGTAATAATGTAGGTACAAAACATAGTCATATACTTTTGGTGACTGAGGTATAGCCTGTGGCCGTGGGCAGTAGCCAGATTGTCTGGGTCATGGCATCAGGTTATGACACGGACAACCTGGCTACAGGCCATGACCACTAGGGACGAAAAATGGTGTTAAAGTGGCTATGTCTACCTGGGACCTGCTATGTGATAAAGTTATTCGAAGGTGGGATAGGTTTGAAAGGGAAAAAAAGTGCTTGTGGTAATATGTTCATAGGCTTTTGTGGGCTGCAATGGCAAGGGAAGAGGGGCTGTGTATGAAGCCCTGCCTTCACTTTACATTTTGGCTGTCTTGGAAAAGGATTTTCCTTCCTACAGCGGGATGCCGCAGGCGTCTCGATGCAGGAAGAATAATCCTTATTTCTTACAGCGGAATGCCTAAGAAAAATCTATGTTTTAGCACCCTGGGTTCCCGCTTTGGGAACCAGGGGTGCTAATGGCCTTTAGCCACCATTTCAGGGGTTGCAATGGACGATAATGGTCCATAGCCCTTCTTATTTATTTATTTATTTATTTATAAGGCAACAATGCCCGTAACGTCAGGCTGTGTGGTTACAGTATTTGTTGAGGAAGATGAAGTGGAGGAAGGCAGCTTACTACTTGCTGAGAAAGGAAAAACCTTTCTGAGAGCATTGTGGTCATTGGATTTGGTGTGGCGGCGCATGGAGGTGATCCCATAGGAGTACTGGCCAGGTAGTCTGCGACTGAGTAAAAAATTGCACTCAGTGCATTTCACTTTGGTAGCTTTAGCCTTTGGTACACTCCCAACAGTAGCAACGAACTGGCACACCCATGATTCGATCTTGGTGCTAGAAGTAGGCACTTCCTCTACCTCATCTTCTTGGTCCTCTTCATTGCCTTTGAAAGTACTGCGCTTTTTTTGTTGTGAAGGTCATCCAGCTGGTGGTGGTGGTGGCTCTTGGGGAGGAGGGATGGCAATAACTGATGCCATTTTTAAGATAAATAGCAGTTTTGATACATTTCTTCCAAGTGTGTACTGTGTACTAGACTGGTAATGGATAATGAGTACGAAAAGGTGTAGGAGGTGTGCTAGGGAAATTTTGAAGTTGAAAGTTCCTAGATAAGTAGAAAATGCAGTTCTGAACTGTCAGAGAAAGACGGATCTTATTGTGCAGTGCGGACGGGTTCTCGGACACGTCATCATGCCGCGCGCCATCTTGTGATCATGTGGCACTGTCTGGAAGGTCCGCAATGAAGTCAGAAGTTTATAGATGTCCACGGATGCAAAACTAGTTGAAATAGTTCCAAAAAGTGTATAGAAGTGTTAAAAATGCTTCTAGAAGGTGGGAAATGGCAGGCAGAGTTTTAAGGTGACACTTTGTAAATTTGACACAAATATTGTTATATTTGGTAAGTATGGTAGGCATGCACTGGTTACAACCCATGAAATTCACTCAAAAAACTTGGTTAAAGGGATGTTATGGTTGAGTTGCACTAATAAAAACCTATTAAATTCAATGAAAAAAACATTGTTAAAGGCACGTAATGGTTACGTTGGACTAATAAAATCCTATGAAATTCAATGAAAGAACTTTGTTAAAGGGATGTTATGGTTAAGTTGCACTAATAAAAACCTGTGAAATTCAGCAAAAAAACATTGTTAAAAGGACGTTATGGTTACAAGTAAAATCGGAAAACCCTTGAAATTCGACAGTTATGGTAAGCAACCATAACTCGCGCCACCGCCGTGCACTGCAAAGATTAACACCCAGGACATCAAAGATGACATTACAAATATCATTGATGACATCACTGATGACATCACATGTCTAGCCCCTTCTTTTTTGTTCACTGCCATATCTAGGCCAGGTGGGTCTATTTACTGACAGTCAGAAACGTAACTTTCAAAAGGTATTACATTTATAGATATTGCTATTCTCACATGTTCTTACACTACTTTCCTTAGAATTTAATCGCATCTTATGATGTACATATATAGGGGAAGAAGCAGGCCTGAAACACAGCAATTATTTTTGTGCGTCAATACAATCATGTAGATTATGCACAGTTGCTAATGATACTGCCTCTTGTTTGCTTACTTTACTCTCCATATATAAGCCCCATATTTGTATGCATTGTAGTCTATTTATGTTTTATGTGTATTAGTAGAAGTATGTAGTAAGCGATGCATTATTAGCTACTTAGTACATGTTTCACAAACCGGAAAAGTCTGATACAGAAGCATTCACCTTTTTATTATATGACTTTGGAAAATTAGAAATATAGCACCTCTGTAGTGTATGCTGCAGCCAATACCTACATTTCTGTGTAAGTAGGTTCTTGTATGATATGATATGATATGATATGGCATTTATAACACGCCTATACACAAGTGTTTCAAGGCGCGACGAGGCAAGGGAGAGGGAACAGGGGAAGACAGACAACGATCTTACTAGGCCCAGTGTCATTCAGATTGCGCAAGTGCATGAGAGGGGGAAAGGGAAAAGTGTAAGGGGGAGGGGAGAGGGGAAGTGCAGTACATAGGATAGTAGAATAACAAGATAGTAACAGCCAGAAGGGTAAGTGCAGATACGTGCTGGTAGGGGACTGTAGGGCTACAGAAAACAGTCTCCAGGTGCAAGGATTGCCAGGGAGGCAGTGCAGGTGTGCAGCTGGCAGGGCCTGGACCCGAGAACAGAAAGGTGGCCAGGTAACCAGTGCAGTAGCAGCCAGGAATTCAGCAGGGAAGAGGGGGAGAGAAAGCAGAAGCAAAGATGATGGTTTTGAGGTGCTTCCTGAACCGGAGATGGGCCTCCTCAAGTTTAAGGGAGGCAGGAAGGCTATTCCAGAGGGAGGCCCTTGCCGACAACAGAGATCTACCACCAACTCGTTGCTTGGAGAAGTGACTGACCCTGAGGGAGTTGGAGGCAGAGGTTCGAGAAGGAAGATATTTAGGAAGACAGAGTTGAAGATATTTTGGCCCCAGGCCCCAGAAGGCCCTGTGGACAATGCAGAGGGTTTTGAACTTAATCCTCGCAGCCACTGGGAGCCAGTGCAGAGATTTCAGTCCTGGAGAGATACAATCCCTGGGCTTGAGGCCAAGGACAAGTCTCGCAGTCCTGTTTTGGATAAGTTGCAGAGGGCGGAGAGTAGAGGCAGGCAGTTTTAGATAGAGGCTGTTACAGTAGTCCAGCTTAGAGAGAACCAGGGCTCTGGAGACAGTGATCTTCTGGGGGAAGGAGAGGAAAAGAAGAATACCTCTGAGGAGGTGCAGATGGTAGTGTGACGTCTTAGAGATGTCAGAGATGTGAGGAGAGAAGGAGAGTGTGGAGTCGAAGATGACCCTGAGGTTTTTAGCTTTGTAGGTGGGAGCAGGAAGAGGGCCAAGAGAGGCCGGCCAGAGAGCAACAGTGAAAGAGGGAGTGGGTGTGCCGATGAGTAGAATCTTAGTCTTACTGGCATTAAGGCAGAGGTCATTTGCGGCACACCACTCCTGGATAGCAGACAGACATTCAGAGATGAGAGAGGGAGAGGAGGAGGCCGAGGGTAGCCTGAAAATAAGCTGGGTATCATCCGCATAACACTGAAAATTGGGGCAGAGAGTGGCAATGCATTGAGCGAGGAGTGCCAGGTGCTGGTTGAACAGCCAGGGAGAGAGGTAACATCCCTGAGGGACACCACAGGTAGAGAAAAAGATCTCAGAGAGGAAGGACCCAAGTCGGACCTGGGAGGGTCGGTCTGAGAGGAAAGAAGTCAACCACGCCAGAGCCTGACCAGTGATACCCAGATTATCACGGAGACAGTTGAGCAGGATGGCATGGTTGACAGTGTCAAAGGCAGAAGAGAGATCAAGCAGGATGAGGACACAGGGGTGTTAGAGTCGAGGTTGGAGAGAAGGTCTTCACAGATGTTCAGGACAGCAGTTTCCGTGCTTCTGCCAGCTCTGAAGCCAGACTGATGATCATGAAGACAACCAACATATTCAGTGTGGAGATTAAGCTGGGAGATGGCTAGTTTCTCCAGGAGCTTGCCCAGAAAAGGAGTGATGGAGATTGGGTGATAGTTAGCCAGGCAGCAGGGGTTGGCAGAGGATTTCTTAAGCAGGGGGTGCACAAGGGAGTGCTTCAGGGTGGATGGGAAGATTCCAGTGGCAAAGGAGTGATTGCAGAAATCGGCCAGGGCAGGAGCCAGGGAGTCGATGTGGTCCTTTATAGTTTTGGAGGAACAGGGGTGAACCTGTTTTGACGAGACTTTCATAGATCGGAATTGTCTAGAAACCTCATCTGCGGAGAACAGGGGAAAGGAAGAGAAGGAGGGAGGAGGGGTGGCTGCAGGAAGGCCTGAGGAAGAGCAGGGAGTGGGGGGAGGGAGAGGATAGGAGGAAAGAGAGGACAGGATGTCCTGAGTTTTAGAGATGAAGTGAGAAGCCAGTGCCGTGCAGAGGGCCTGAGAGGGGACAGGAGAGGTAGAGACTGCAGCAGGATTGGCCAGTTCCTTGCAGATTTTAAAGAGTTCAGCCGAGTTGTTAGATGCTGCAGAGACGCGGGCTTGGATGTGAGGTCTCTTCTTTCTAAGGACAGAGAGCCGGTATTGCCTTTGCACCAAGCGGCAGGCCAGTTTGTCAGAGGATGTAAATGAAGCACGCCATTTCCTCTCGGCAACCCTACACTTGCGTTTTTGGATGACGAGTTCTGAGTCGTACCAGGAGTTGCATTTGGCTTTGGGCTTCAGGCAGATTCTCATGACCGGAGCAAGGATATCAAGAGTATCAGATATAGCAGAATGTAAAGTGAGGAGGGCTGTGTCAGGATGAGAGTCATCCAAAGGAGGAGGGAGGATGAGAGGTGGCGGCGAAAGCCTCAGTTGACACGCGCTTCATGGGTCGGATGACCGAGAAGGTGGGTGGCAGTGATGGAGGTGGCTTGGCCTGAGGGGTAGGGAGAGTGAGGTGGGAGGAGAGGAGAGAGTGATCACTCCAGGAGAGTGGAGTGGTGAGAGGGACAGAGAGGGGAAGGTCTGAGGAGATCAGAGCATCAAGAGTGTGCCCTGCAGAATGAGTCGTGCCCGAGGGGAGAATAATGAGTGAGAGAGAGTCGCAAAGGTCGTGAAAGAGTCCTGACGGAGGACAGGAGGTATCCAGGTGGATGTTGAAGTCTCCAAGAAGGAGGAGTTGAGTAGTTGAGGCCAGGAGTGAGGAGGAAAGGTCTGCCCACTCAGAGAGGAAGGATGAGATCTGACCAGGTGGTCGATAGATAGTAGCCACAGTAAGGGAATGGCTCGGAGAGAGAGAGACCCTGCAGACGAGGCATTCGAAAGAGGAGTAGGCCTGCGTAGGAGTGACAGAGGTAGGAATCCACTCAGGGAAGATCAGGGCTACACCCCCACCCGAGCGGTTGGTTCTGGGTGTGGAGAGAGCATCTTATAACCGTCAGGTCAGAGTATATCAAAGCTTGTGACAGAGCTGGCCGTGAACCGTGTCTCGGTGAGGCCGAGGACATCAAGGTCAAGTTCATCCAGAAGGCAGCAGATATCAGAGTGCTTGATGGCAGAGCGTGAGTTTTGCGTGGCAATATGGAGAAGGTTGCTATCCATGAAAGACTTCCGGGGAGGGGTACAGATCAGAGGTACACCCTGTGGAGGTGGTGTAGAAGGAGCAGACAAGGAAGGAGAAGGCATGGTAGCCAAGGAGGAGGCAGAAGAGGGAGGTGCGGTAGTCATGGAAAGGGGAGAGGGGACAGCAGGGGAAGAAAGGAAGTTGATGAGGCACGGGAAGTGTCTATCGAAGAGGTGAAGGTTGGCCTGAGGTCCTTGGACCAGGACGGTCCCATTAGAGTAAACATTAATGATGACCTTAGAGGAATGGAAGGATGCCAGGAGGGCATCCCAACGGGTACCACCGTTAATGGGAGAAGAGGAGAAAGGGGAGAGCACAGAGACCATGTGGAGGGTCCATAGGTCTGGTGAAGGCATGACAAAGAGGATGTCGGTGAGAGTTTCATTGGTGTAGGTGTCAGCGATAGGGAGTCCTGGGTTCTTCCTACCAGATTTAGTGAGGAGAGCAGGATAGTCTATAGAGAAGCTGTTGGAAAAGTTAGGAGTGACAGAGAGAACCATAGATTAGGTGGGGGAAGATAGAGGGAGGACACACTAGAAAGGTCACTAGTGCAGGTGGACAGGACAGCGAGAGGCAGGCAGTTTGCGCAAAGGGACAGGAGGACACTCAGGATGAAAGGATCCCAGAATGCACATATGAACATACGGTGGAGAAGGCCTAGATAGTACAGTGCCACCTGTAACTTAGATGGGAAAAAAAAACACCTACGTTTGAGAATCCTAGATAGTGGGAGGAAGGCGTAGGTGGTACAGTGCAATTTTTTGGAGCTTAGACAGTCGCAAATCAACACACAGTGGAAAAGCCACCTAAGTTTGAGAATCCTAGATAGTAGGAGGAAGGCCTAGGTAGTACAGTGCAATTTTTGGAGCTTAGACAATCGCAAATCAACACACGGTAGAAAGCCACCTAACTTTTGGTAGAAAAGCCACCTAAGTTTGAGAATCCTAGATAGTGGGAGGAAGGCCTAGGTAGTACAGTGCAATATTTGGAGCTTAGACAGTCGCAAATCAGCACACGGTGGAAGAGCCACCTAAGTTTGAGAAACCTAGATAGTGGGAGGAATGCCTAGGTAGTACAGTGCAATTGTACTAGAAAGAACACTGCAATGGAATTTTCTTTAGAACACTACATTGCGTGATGAAGTATGTAGTTTATTACACATCTCCCGATAATCCCTGATACTTTTTTGCCAACATTACATTCACAACCCCTTGTATGAAAAAAATGCACATGTGATGTCATCAGTGATGTCATCAATGATATTTGTGATGTCATCTTTGATGTCCTGGGTATTAGTCTTAGCAGTGCATGGTGGTGGCGCGAGTTATGGTTGCTTAGCTTACCATAACTGTCGAATTTCAGGTTTTTTTCGATTTTACTTGTAACCATAATGTCCTTTTAACAATGTTTTTTTACTGAATTTCATAGGTTTTTATTCGTGCAACCATATGCCGTAGGCCATTCACCTAAGACTCTAGGCCCTGGCCACAACCACTGCAGCATATCACACAAATAGAATCAAACATCTTTACAAATATTTGTAAATGTACAGTTTGTGTACTGTTTGATTTGTATAGTTTGTATGTGACGTTTTGGCATGTGATGTTATTAAGATTGTAGAGTTTGGTAACAAGCATGTCAGTATAACATATCCATGGAAGTAAACATTTTGTATTGTGGTGTATGGTTAGATGTTTGCTTAAATGGTTGTGTTATGGAGCAGTATTTATGAGTTGTATTTATTTTGTAATATACTTATTGTTTCATTTTTTTTTGATTGAATATATTTTTTTTCAGTGCTTGGTTAACTTGAGCAGATATTCCTTTTTTAATGTCTGTGTTAAAAGAAAAGATCATGTTAGTGTACGTAGTTTATAAAGACTTATTATATTGCATAATAGACATTTCTGCTTTATTTCGACCCTCATATTTAGTAGTTTACAAACCAGTGTACTGTGCAATTTGCTCAGTTTCTGTGTGTGTTGTTTAAATCATTCGGTCTTTGGCAAAAAAATCCATGTTGGATTGCAAAAAAACCTTTTTTGTTATGGTACAGTACATTTCTTTCTTTGTTTTCAGTGTTTACTTGTTGTTTCTTGCTAATGTTCTATCTATTGGTTTGTTGCAGATAGTTAGATAACTGTTGTTGAATTGTAACTGGTTATCGTTTTTTATTTATATTCTAAAGTTGTAATATATCTGTTGGGTTGTTGCAGATTCTTGGGGCTGTTAGATACTTGTTGGCATATTCTAACTGTTTATTTCTTGTTATATTTTAGTGGTATTGATTTATCTGTTTGGTTGTTGCAGAATTTTGGGGCAGTTAGATACCTGTTGGCGTATTACAACTGTTTATAGTTTTCTATAGAAGTTTTAGTAGTGTTTATGCACAGATTAGTTATTAGTGGTATTGATTTATTTGTTTGGTTCTTACAAAATCGTGGGGCAGTTAGATACCTGTTTGTGTATTCTAACTGTTTATTTCTTCTTATGATTTAGTGGTATTGATTTATGTGTTTGTTTGTTGCAGAATCTTGGGGCAGTTAGATACCTGTTGGCGTATTCTAACTGTTTGTAGTTTTCAAATTGAAGTTTTGTTAATGTTTATTTACAGATCAGTTATTACATTTTGGTTTCAAGAAGATTTAATAAGCGTTTATAAGATTTGCTGGTAATCTCTGCTTTAGAGTAATGGTACTATCATTACATTCAAACCATCCAGAATTCTTTTTTATATATGCAGTGTAGTGACATGCATTGATTGTGGCTCTTGTGTGGTAGATTATACCGATTGTTGTAAAGGTTTTCTTACCAAGTGATACTTGACCATGTGTGAATCCAGTCAGTTTGCAGTTGTGTTTATTACCATCTGCATTGTAACATAGAAGCATTAATATTATGTATTTACTATGTATTTAGTGTTGTTGTGGCTTGTTGACACATGGGTAGTGTCATACCATGTACATCCAGTTTGTCTGTGGAGCAAATTTCAATTATTGGCTGTATTTTGTTTTTCAACATTGTTTTATTGAATTTGGAACAGCTTGCAAGAGTTGGCATCAAGGACATACAATTTACATTTTTGTGTGCTAATTGTTCCATGACATCAGTAGCACATGAGTTATGACCATAAAGTGCATGGATGTGCCGGGTTTTTAATATTGCTTGTGCTTCTTGAGATAGTACACCAACTCTAATGCTTTGTAAAATGTTGGTGTAGGTGACGTCTGCAGACTGGCGCATGTTTTCTGTTAATTCTATGTATTGGAAATGTTGCCAAAGGTTAACATTGCCTATGCTGCCAACAGTTTTAGGGCAGAGTTTTAAAAATAGGTTCACCTTTCACTGGTGTCGATTGAAGAAGATCTCTGAAAACAATAATGTCTTTTCCTCCAAAGAGGTTTTCGTAGTTTGTTTTCAGTACTTCTTGTAATATGAGGTGAATCAAAGCTAACATTAGGTTGGAGACCATGCTCACTTCATCTATTAGTAGCATTATTATTTATTTCAAAACTCTGCGTAGTTCCATTGCAGCTTCTGTAGAAAGTTTGTAATATTCTAATTTGTTTTGGTGTTATACTGGAAGGAGTAATAATCGGTGTAAAGTGACAAAGCCTGTGTTGTAGGCAGCTAAACCTATAGGGGCAGTTACAACAGCTGACAGTTTGTTCTTTGTCAATTGTTGAAGAAACTTTCTGATGATTTTGATTAAGAATGTTTTTCCTGAACCAGTTTGACCACTTACGTATAGTAGTATAGGTTTGTAGTTTTGGCAGGTACATTCTTTATTTTCATGCTGTACACCATGTGCAATTTCTTTTGTTACTTCTAGAAAAATGCTACGCTGCTCATTGTTCAGTTTTGATTACAGTACAGTTAAGTCTACTGTATCTTCTTCATAGTGAGACATGGTGTTTTCTATTTCTGTCATAGCTAATTCTGCCTCATTTGCTATTAGTGGCTGTCCCAGTGGTTCTTGGCTTCCTGTTACAAAAGTTAACTACTGTCGGGAGTGTCCTTATCTAGTTGGGCCTAGAGTTCTTCTTTGTGTTGCTGTTCATTGTGCAACATTGTTTTGTACCGTGTAAAGTTTACATCAGTTATAGTGCTTTCATTTGCTTTGAAAGCGTCTTCATAGGAGTCATAGATATCTAGTAACTCTTCTTTTCTCCATGGTTTTAAAGGTTGTAGGAAGGACATGTAATATAGTAGTTTATGTTGAGGAGTTTTAAATGACAATTTGATATGATTAATTAAGTTTTGTTTGGTTAGATTCACTAAGCTGCCTTCACAATTTGTCACTATGTATCTACCTTTATTTTCATCAGGTTTTATATTATTTTTGTATGTGAAGTCTTGGGCTATGTGGTATAGACACATGGTTTCCAAAGTGGTACTTCTGTTTGGGTAGTATGTGTCTAGTAAATTATTTTTCAAAATGGCTGTTGTGATCATTTTTGGTTATTGTTTCTATGTCGTTGTATGATTTGAGAACTATTTTTCTAGATTTAGGAGGACCAAGACTTAGCTGTACTATATTTTCAGATTTTCCATACAAAGCAGTACCGGTTAAACGATCTGCAGCTTCATAGCAGCCACATTCTCTATGAGAGAGTATTTTTATACCTAAGCTGTACAATTTCTGAGACAGTGTTTTGTCCGATGATAGGTCATCCCAGAGGTCTTGAAGCTCTTTTATTTCTGCTTTGGTTAAGTAGGCTGTAACATATTGTGAAACTGCAGTGGAATTGCCTGCAATGTACTGCCCATCTATGCTTGCATTCCATAAGAGGGCAATGATTGCATTGTACTCATTGATATATTTTGCTTCTTCTGTTCTTTTTATGTAATGTGTTCTTAGGAGATTTCCCTTTAACACTATGTCTAACTGAAGACATGCAGTTGTTTACTTGACATGTTGCTGTTACTGGTCTAGGAAAACCAAAGCAGCATTTAGTGTAGTATTTCCCTTTGTATTTGTATTTGCAACGACAATATTTTCCACATTTGTGTCTTTAAAATTGTAAAATGGGTGCATGAAGATCACTATTTGTTGCTTCTGATGGAATTTCACAAGTGAGATATTTTTTGATAAACTGTAAACTTGTGGCATCACTGTCTTGAACAAATTTAGGAGCATCTTTAATCCATAAAAGCATGTGGATATGTGGTGCTCCTCTGGCTTGGTATTCTTTTCGCCAAAGGAAGTGTTGCACTTCTCCGAGGGGAGGAACAATTTTTTTACAAATAAAGTGTAGCATATCAGTGAAGCAATGATGGCAATATCTTGAAACATTAACATGATCTAGAGAGCAAAATTCTCCAGGTGTTAGTATATCGTTTTGCTTTGTTTTTGTTTGCTATGCGTAGGAAATCATGTCAATCTTCCCATGCATATTCTGCACAACTTAATGTAACAAACAAAGTGGGCGTACAAAGGTTTCTTATCATAGAACATACATCTTCGTGACGTCGGAACCAGTACTCCTTAGTACCATGCATGTTTGCTAACAGATTTGTAATGCTTGATTGTAGAACCTCATCTTTTTCTTGCACTTTTTTGGAATAATTGCGTAGCTGACATATTTTGAAAGCGGGTACCTGATTTGAATGTGTGTGAAACTCCGTAGCATAGAGTTGCTAGTTCATTTTGTCTAAATCTGGGATATTCAGAATACATTTGTAATGGGCGGTATTCTGATGCTGTTATTTGAATGGGTCTATCATCGGACCTTCCTCCTTTCCCAGTAGGAAAGAGTAGAGGAAAAGCATGTGCTTCTATACTTTTTTTCCCATATGCTGATTGGTGATCCTTTGGTTTGTCACATTTGGTATGTTTCTAGTACATCATCTATGGTTTCATTAGAGTGTAATGGGTGATTTGTATAATGGTCTAAAATATTGGATACTGTAGCAGGATCTAGAAGGTCAAATTGACCAGTTTCTGCTGACTCTTGAATTATTTCAGTGGTTTCCTTCAAGTTGTCTTCAATATTAATTTCTTTGTAGTATTCATTATTGTCATTTAGATATTGCCAGGCTTTTCTAATTTTATTTAACGCTACTAGTTGTTGCCAAATTGTTTTGTCTTTTGTAGGTACACCATTTACTAAGACAATCTAAGATTGCTCTATTGGACGTGGCACTCCCAGAGTGTGCACATTTTCTTTTAGATCTAATGGTAATAAACTACTTTGCCATGAATGCCTTTCACTAATTCAGAGGGAGGTAATTTTGCTGTATTTTGTTGAAGGTGTATTATTGCTTGAAATGTGTGGACTGTTTGAATTATGATGCTCTCATATAACTTGAGTTGTTGCAGGGGTTTTGGTAGTGGGAATAATTGCAAGTTATTTGTGATATAAGTGAAGGAGTTTGGTTGTTGTCTAGTTTTGTAGTGCAGTACGTGCAAAGTATTAAGGGGTCAGTTATTTCATATTTGTTTTCTGCTATAAGGTAGAGAGCTCATTAAAACCATTTGGATTCTTCATTGTCTTCTATTTTGTATGTTACATCTACAGTTTTTGTGTTACTTTTATAAAAAGTTCTGCGGCAACATGCACACACATGGTTTGGTACTTCAGCAGATGTACTTTTACATTTTAGTATTTTTTTTTTTGCATGTGTGTAGAGGTTTGCCATTTGTAAGTGGCTTTCACTTCCAAAATATTTTCGCTGGATATGTTCTATTTCTTCGAGTAGGTCTTTGGCTGTACCATTTAGAAGATTCTTATTTAAATTGGCTATTGCTAATGCAGGACTTTTAGCATCATACAGTTTATAGACAAGATTTCTTATAGTTCAATGATGTTTTGATATCATTTTGATATGATGGAAGGTGCTTTTGCATATAGGCCCTGAAATGCAGGCTAATGAATGCCCTTGTAGTCCTGTGTGTTTGCGCACTGGACAGGTATCCATATTTTGTAGTCATTTTATTTTGATTTTGTCTATGCCTTTCACATATTAATTGAGGAACTGGCGTAAAGATTTCAAAGATTTTTTGGCAATGTTACACATTGACGTGCACAGCCATTTGTATACTGGACCTTCTGGTTCAGTCTAATGGAGAGGTGATATTGACTTTTCTGGGGATATTTTTGTAAGCAGCATTTCTTGTTGCAATGTGTTATTATTAGGTTTTTCATACCCTTGTCCACTGCTGTGTATGGCAATTGTGTTTGTTTGCTTTTGTTTGTATGCTTCTTCATTGAAATATGGTTCTGTGCTCATGGTGTGACTTCATTCACCTCCACAAATATTTAAGAAGTTATTTTTGTTGATATTTGAGAAGTCTTCTTTGTAATTTAGTAGTTAGTTTTGTTAGTGGTTTCATTCTGTTTAATACTAAAATAAATAACTTCCTTTTGAGAAGGATTGCACTGTCTCTCAAAGCTTCTAAGATTAATTTTCTATGGTAGGTTTTAAGGGTTGTGCATGATTTATCTCCTGTTTTCATAAAATTCTGAAGGACTCTGTGGTAGAACTTTTTTTCTAAAATACTTTCTTTGTTATGGTTACTTGCCACTACATCAAGATTTGTAGGAGCAGTGTTAGCAGTAGTGGTAGCTGAATTCTTGTTAATCACTTTCTGTTTTGTTTTACATTTTGAAAGAGGAGGGAAAGTTTTTGTATTGGAAGCTTGTTTTATTTCGCTTAATGACTCTATTCGATCTTTTGTTTGAACTTTTTGTACAAATTCTGCTAGAGAAGGATGCTTATTTTGGACACTTTTATTGTCATTTGCTCTACTTCTGCGTTGCTTTCTATGGACTTGCTTCTTGGTAGGCATTCTTTGGGCTCTGTTGAAAAAAAAGAAGGTATGGGTTTGGCTATTCTGCAATGTATGTGTGATGTGTGCATGAGTGTCTGAGTATGATGGTAAGGATGTATGTGATGGTTTGTGATTGTGCATTGGGCAGCTACAAGTAGTTGGGAAGGCTATTCTTGTATTTGTGTGTTACTATACTGGGGTTCAGAAGACAGTACAAAGTAAGCTAGTGGTGAGGAGAAGCACTAATACTAAATCGAATAGTATGGAATTAAAAACGTTTTTATTCTGTAATACTAATTTTCTAAGGGCTGAGTTATGTCATTTCTGTGCCAAGAAACGGGGATTTGTACGTCATTCTGCCTGCTAATCCTTGTTTAACAAATGGGGATTTGTGGGCAGAATGGCGCAAAAATCTCTGTTTTTCGGTGCACAAATGACTTGAATCAACCCCACAGTGTGTTTGAGTAACAGTAACAATATTATGGTAGTATTGTACTTACTTTTTTGTTTGGAATAAACAGGTTTCTTCTGAGTTGTTGTTTGTACTTCAGATGCTGCTGCTTTCAGGAGAGTGGTATTCACTGCAATTGTAAAAGAAAGAAGTTAGTAATTTTGTGTGTTTATAGCACTGATATTAATTTAGACGTTGATTTTTATGTTTTTGCAGTAATATTCTTGTTTGATAACTGAACATAGTATGTGAATGCAGTTTTCTTTGACTATGTGCAGGCTTTATATTTTACTTAAAACATGTTAGTTCAACATGCTTTGCAAATGAGTAGAATACTAAGTGTATGAAACTCACTTGTTTTGTTAAGGCTGTGTTATTGAATGCTAGGAGATAGAAGAAATATGTATATACTTATTTTGCAATTTTTATAAGATAAATGGCAGAAAGTGTTTAGACAAGCATGGAATGTATGCATGTGTGAAGATATGAGTAATAAAGCAGAAGGATGTGATTTACAGACAGTGGTGTTATTTCAGCTGGGAGTTTTTCAATGATAGTGTCTATCTGTGTGAGTGTATGAAGATGCATGTTAGGAAAGATTTCGTAATCGTAGGTAATTTTCCTTCCATGTGGCAACCCCTAAACTTTTTGCTGTTGTTTTTCACCTTGTTCTTGACTTTGCCAGAGAAGTGCAGCCTTCTGCTGCACTCCTCTGGGCTTTCGCTCCTTTTCTTATGGGGAAACTGACATGCCCTTAAGACAGTCAGTACCGGGGATACGCTGTTTCCCGTAGTTTCTTTTATCATGTTGCGGCTTTAGTGCAACATGACACAAGAGGGCACTGTAAGCTAAGTTACAGCTCTCTTGGGTCTCTAGCCTTCTACAGGCCCTAGATACTCGTTTAGGATTGTATTTGATCGGTGCAAGTCATTCAGGGACTGGAATGGTGGCAGCGATCGTTTTGTGTATTTTGAGATCCTTTTGGCGTTCTAAGCGCGTTTTTTGCACTGAACCCAAAATGGTGGCCTGGCTCCCAAAATGGCCAGACCACGAGGCTCCTTTGTCTTGTCCACTGACCGTCTTGCTCCCTTCACCTTCCCCGGGTCTAGCTGACCCGGGGCCTTCCTTATTTGGGCATGTACTTTCCCGCGAAACACGGAGGCTTTCGTGGGCTTCTACATGTCGTTTGTGTGCCTCCAGGGTGTGGGCTGGGATGTCTGGTCCCAATACACATCCTGGGTGCCAGAGAGTCTAGGGTGGTGTGAATGCCTGGGACCACCGTGGTCCGTGATTGGTCCACGAATGGTATGTGTGTTGATGAGCGGATCTCCCATTGGCTCCCCTCCGTTTTGGCGCGAAGGGAACCGTGGATAAGAGGGGGCTGGAAACACCACTACCATGTCGATCTCCTGAGTTCTCACGAACGAAGGAATACAGGAGCCAAGTATCCTGCAACCAAGAGGCTGGACCGAGGAATCGCTGGTGACCCGCTGAAGGACTCCTCCTTTGCACTGCTGTCGTCCTGTGAAACCCTTTCCTCCTTTGATCGAACCTGAAGGCCTGTACTGGTGCTTCGACCTTTGGAATAGCAGGAACAGCTATTCTCGGCGACTTCATCATCTCCTGCCAGTAAGCCTTCGGAAGCGTCTCTGGGCCATCCAGTTGACTGACCAGCTTACACGGGAGTCCTGCTCTGTAACCGCCGCCAGGTTGTGTAGTATTTCGAGTCCTTGTCACTCTCACACGCTTCGTACACTTGGCGTTCCCAAGTCTGAAGTGAGTGGCTCAGATACACACGGCCGCTCCGTTGCCCTGCTGTGGTGACAAAACTGTGCAGGTTTCTTCGATTGGGACGTCTTTTTTCTCTACACGACGACGAGGCATTCCCGGCTCTTCTGAACCTGCCAGCTGCTGAAACTAACGTGGAGAAGCCTGGGTCTGCTTGCATCGGGGACCGGTGAGTAGTTTAGCTAGGATCTGGTCGCACTCCTGCAGGAGCCCATTGCTTTTCCCTGCTGTGTAAAAACAGCACCCTTTTGTCCGTACTCGCGCTCTGCTTCTGCTCACTGTGGAGGCTGCGCTTGAGTCGCGGAACCTGTTCTTCTTCTGTTGTGCACTAACCCGAACTGCCTGACTTCCTCCAAAGAGCTTCTCCTTTTGCCCGTTGGCACCAGCGTGTGCAGGTACTTTGAGCACAAGGCTCCACTCTTCGCAGGGCTTGGACTTCCATCTAGTTAGGTGCCTCTGAAGGCGAACTGAGTCTAAAGCATTATCACACTGCCTGTTTTCCTTCCCTTTCAGGTGGACTACACATTTCGTGCATATAACGCTTGCGACTGTCGTATTTGTATATATATTGTGTTGATATGGTATGTGTTGGCTTAATATTGTGATATTGTGATTTTCTCGCTACGGTCGTTGTTTTAAAGGCCTTAAAATAAATGTGTATATATTTTTGATATAACAACTGTTTGGCGTAGTTTGTAAGCGCTCTTGCTTTGTGTGCTCATTGCGGGCTTTCAGTCACCCTCACCCCTCTTGAGACCTAGGCCCTCATTACGACCCTGGCGGAAAGTGACTGACCGGAGCGCCACAGCGTAAATAGCGTTTCCGCCATTGCACGAAGGAGCAAAGTGCGGCCCATTCCGACCCATCGGGCACGAGCACCACGCCACGGCGGAAGTGCAAAGTCCGCGATGGCGGAAATGACCCCAAAACGGCCCACACCGCCGCCGTACGGCGCCCTAGGTGCAATACCGCCACCCCTCTTAGCGGTCACCGCAGTGTGCGCCTACCGGAAAGTACGGTGACCGGAAATATACGGAAACGGAAGTAAAAACATGGGCCCGGAACGGGAAACATCCCGGCGTACACCTATAAATACACTAAAACCACACAACCACTAAAAACACTACCCTGAGACACACCCCACCCCGTCAACCACCCTAGCGAAACCAAGAAAAATGGGAAAAGCAGCGAAGAAAGCGTGCGACCGCAAGCGGCAGGTCCACTTCTCCCGTGAGGAACTCACCGTGCTAACAGAGACCCTCCAGGAGAATGCTGCCGTGGTCTTCTCCACGCAAATGACCAGGACGGCACTTGCAAACAAGAAGGCCATATGGGCTCTGGTGGCACAGCGGGTAAGTGCGGTGGGGACCGCACCCCGCACCCCACAGCAATGCCGCAAGCGATGGGACGACCTGCGGATACGCGTCCGCAGCATACTCTCTGCCAACCGCAACATTGCCACAGCCACCGGGGGAGGTCCTGAATCACCCATCAAGTTGACCCCCTGGGAAGAAATCTGTGCCTCCACCATCGGAATGGAGAGCATTGAGGGAGTCGGAGGGATGGAGAAAGGAGTGCAGACATCCGAAGATTCAGGTAGGTGGGCCAGATAAAACAATCCACACAGTTCATCCATGTGAAGTACCATGCGTCCACATAGTGCAACAGAAACACATGTCCAGGAGAACGTCCACACACATCGGCCTGATAGCGCACGTTAAAACCCACAATAAATACATAAATAATTAAAAACCCCTAAAACACGCACTACACGTGCAGCAGGCACACCCTAACTGCAGGCTGCCAAACAACTGCACCCTCACTCCACACACAAATCAATGCACCTCCAAGGCCCCGACCCAAAACACCCTGAGGTACCACCCCAAAGCATGTGATACAATGCCATTCCAATTCCCACAGACCCATCAATAACCCTCGCTCTCCTTAACTCCACCACAGGGTCCGATCCAAACGACGAGCAACAGGACACCCCTACCAGCACACCTGCAAAGAGGGCCAAGACCAACGGCCAGAGACCCTCCACCTCAGCTGCACGCATCAAGACACGGCAGCAGCACAAATCAGGTTGCAGCACAGAGGAGGGAACATCAACAGGCACCCCAGCAGCCAGCATGCCCACAACACCACCACCACAGGTCCCCCCAATGGATGCCACAGAAGGCACTGCCTCTGGTGGCAGCAGCACCATAGGTGACACCCCATTGATGGCAGCATGCTCGGACACAGAAAACGGGGATGCCGAAGTCAGCTCCATCCATGACCTGTCCCAATCCCCCTGTCTCTCCCATCCCGTACAACATGAGGATACCACGCAGGGGCACCCACAAGACGACGACTGGCCATCCCCCCCAAGCCCTGTGGCAAGGCAACATGAGGTCAACAGCCCCTCTGCGACACCCCTGCAAATGGCCATGGCCCAGCAGAGGCAACAGTCCCTCGACCAGTTGATCGAACAACAGCAGCAACTGGCCACACTCCTCAAGGACCATGCCGATGAATGTGGGGGCACCAAGGCAGACATAGAAACATCAACTGAGACACTTAGGGCAGAAATGGAGAGAGGCACAGAGACGCTAAGGTCACAAATTGAGAGAAGCACCGAGAGCCTGAGGGGGGAACTGCATGCGACGTCCAAAGACGTATGTGCCGAACTTGCCGCAGTGCGCCGTGTGCTCACTGAGCTCTCGCAAACCCTTAGGGACATGCATGGACGTGAGCAGGCAGACACATCATCCGTTGCAAGTTCCGTCCAGGGCAGCCCCCAACGTAGATCTGGGAGGACCCGGCGCTCCACAGGCAGGGGTGCCCCTGATACCCGCAGAGGGGGCATGCAATAGCGACAGCCCACTGACAATGAGCATCTTTGAACACTGGTGTTCGGGGGGGAGGTAGGAGGGTGGAGGGGGTGTGTTGGGCTCACTTGGGTGGCGGGTCGATAGGGTGTACAACATGATATCACATATGCCATAAACAGTGCACGATCAACCAATGAGATGTGTGGACATTGATCTTTGTGTACTAGGCCATCATAGGCGTACAGTCCATTTTGTGCATGTTCCAGACACACACAGTGCCACGTGTCCCGTGTCCATGTATCAGCCACCAGGCATGAGTGCTAGAAGCATGCATCAATGAGATGCTGACGAATTTCACGGGCCTCCGGTGCCTCGCAGACTCCTTGAGGTGCTGCCACATCCCCACCCTCATCATGACCATCATCCGGTGCTTGCAGTTCTGCGTCAGGGGGCATGGGCACATTTCTACGTACGCACATGTTGTGGAGCATGACACATGCCATCACCATCTTTGCAACCTTCTCATGGCGGTACAGGAGTGCCCCGCCAGACCTGCTGAGGCAGCGGAAACGGCCCTTCAGTAGGCCGAATGCCTGCTCAATGACTACACGGGTACGTGAGTGGGCATGGTTGTAGTCCTCCTCATGCTGGTCCCGTGGGTTCCGGACTGGTGTGAGGAGCCATCTCTTCAGTGGATATCCAGCATCACCTGTATGTGGACGAGAAACGTAGGATGTGGGATGCCATTGATACGTACGCACACCCCCCCCCTTCCTGCCAGTACATTGCCAAATCACATACCCCACATCATCATGCATGCAATGAGACTCACCGAGTAGCCAGGATCTGTTCCCTGCGTGTCGCTCCATGTAGCGTGGTATGGTAGAGTTCCTCAAGACCATGGAATCATGGGTTGATCCAGGGAATCGGGCACAACAATGCGTAAAGATCCTGTTGGAGTCACACACCATTTGTACATTCAGGGAATGAAATTGTTTTCGGTTGCGGTACTGGGCCTCCATGGCATGTGGCACGACCAATTCAACATGGGTGCAGTCGATGGCACCAATGCAACCCGGTATGCCGGCAAGTGCATGGAATCCCACTTTTGTGTTGGTTATTTCCTGCTCCGAGCGTGGTAGGGAGATGTAGTCGTCTGCGTGCTGCAGGAGGGCATCGAGCACTTGGAATAGTGTCCGTGAGAACAGTGGCTGAGAAATGCCATGCAACTGTCCGACTGTGTGCTGGTAGGTGCCTGTGGCCAGGAAGTGGAGTACAGACACCACCTTCAGTAGGGGTGGGATGGCGGTTGGGCTATCTATCATGCTGACTAGGTCAGCCTGTGTCATGTCCACAATGGCGGCTATGGTGTCCCGGTCCAGACGGTAGAGGGTGTGGATCTGCTCATCAGTGAGGTTGAACGGATGTGCTCGGAGGCGTGGGATTGCGGGCTGCCTGCGTGGTGGTAGTGGCTGTGCTGCTGGGCCTTGCTGGCCCTGCCTTGGCCTCCTCCTCCTCCTGCGTCTCCTCCGTGCGGCTGGTTGTAGTTGTTGTTCGTCTTCTTCTTGGAGTCGGAGCACTTGCAGTGCTATCAGGTCCCCCAGGGCCAACATCGCGAGTCCTGCCGGTAGCATTTCGCTGTGGTTGTGGGAGGAGACTGGCTGTGCAATTTATGTGTTTTCAGGCTGTATGGCCTCCACCTGTGGTGATTCATTCCACCTGTGCAAACTGCTCTCCCCTTTGGCCGAGCACGTCCCGCGCACAACGCTGCAATTCGGGGAATGGTATCTTGCTATTGCAATCATGTATTTGTACCCGATGGGCGTGTAAGATTGGTTGATATGTTCATTCTGCTGTGGTCCCATTGTTTCCCATACTATCTGTGCAGTCGCGAACGGACTTGTGAAGGGTCAGTGGAACGTAGTACTCGAGTAACGGTGGGCCCTCATGCATCACTGTACCGAGTTGCAACGACGGGCGGGGCGTCCCATTTGTGGGTGAAGGCAGTTGCCATTTTCACACACAGCCGCACTCGATGGAATAATTAGTGATTTCAAACGGCCACAGATGCCTTTTCGACGTGATGTTGCAAATGAGGAATTCGAAGGGCGGCGCTTTCGGTTTCCAGCTAGCGGCGAGGAGATGCCCACAGGTCTGACTGCAAATATAACGTTCTATTGTTCTATGTCCTTGAGACAGGGCCCATGGCGAGGGAGCAATGATTGATATGAATAGTTTGGGATGCGCAATAGCTACGTGGGCGATGAGGCCGGCCATTCCCAAATACATGTTACTTCACAACACTGGATTTACGGGCTGGGGCACTGTGGATTTAGCAGGCTGCATTACGCACAGACTCAATGGACGTTTCTAATGTCATGTGAGTAATTATTCAGGCGTTTTGATCCCGGGATGAGGGAATGATGAATGGATGCATGGGCAGGTGATTTGATGCAGAGTTAGCCATGTACAGGGCTTCTTGGGATCTATCCGCCTCCCCTATGCTATGTGATGCAGGGCTGCCATAGTGGGACCATCGTCTATCTGGCCTTGTTGAGCCCTCCCTGTCTCGACGCGCCCTCAGACACTTGTGTCCATGCACGTTAACATTCCCATCTGATGGATTCTGTTTTGGCAGACGCATGCACAGGTACACTCGTTCGTGATGGTGTTTACACCTAGGTATAGATGGTTATGAGTCGCAAGTGGCTTTGGGGTGGTGATGATCCTTTGGAGTGGGCTAGCATTCATATGGCTGTGGATTTTGTGTGCTCATTGAAGTGAGTTGTTCGAATGTAGTTCTGATGGCCATTCTGTTCTTGTTCTTTTCTTTTGGTTGACAGGTATCTCCTCCCCTTTTGCCACTGCCATCTGTATGCCACTCCTGCAGATGGATTTTACTCCCGACACCTGCTGCTTCGTGTTAATCGGTGGAGCAGCATTACGATCTTATGGGACGATCGCCAGTGGCCCACATGCCCTTACGCAGTACTGGTGGCTCGGAGCAACATTTCGGCATTTCAGCTGGACTAGTGCCTCCCCATTGGGACGGCCCTGCGGTTGTGTGCGCTTCCTTTTTGCCTTTTTCGTACGTGATTGTGGCTCTGTGTACCATGATGGGACAGGGCGTCACACAAGTAGTGGCTGGTCATTTCTTGTGGATGCAGCCCACAATGGTGAAATGTGTTTTGGAGTTCATGGCCTGATGGCTGTATGGGCTTGGTGATTTTGTTGTGCATTAAATTTCTATTCTGATTTGGCCCGTGTAGCGTTTTTCTTTGCAAGTGGTGTGGCATGTGCCTATTTGTGGGGCGATGTATTGTGAGGAGATCTGCATTGGGTTCCTGCTTCGGGGTTTAGTTGCGTGGTACTGTGCTGGGCGCGTTTGCCTACTGAGCCCGTGAGGTCAGGGATGGGGGCTGCCTATATGACAGTTTGGATGTTGTCATGCTCAGGGGCGGGGGATTGGGTTTTGTGTGACAGATGGCGGTCAGCCAGGTGGACTGGTGGAATGATGTGATTTTCGGAATGTTGCTGGTCACAGGTGCCTGTGTTTGCGTGCGTTTCTTGGTGGGGGACTGTGGTCATGTCCATTGGGATGGCTTCTGTATTCGTGCCATCTGTGCCCTGCAGCTCCCATTGGCCCCTCTTGGGTTGCTTTTGTTCGTTGGCATGCATGGGTGCTTTGTACATTTCAATGGTTGCATTGTGACTTCATTGCACCTACAGGGAGTTGTACTTTGTGGGCAGGGAGCGGTGTACAGGCACTCAGTGGGGCCGTTTACGGTTGATTCGCGATGCCGTACTTCTCGCCATGGCGGAATGGTCCATTCCGCCATGCCTGATGGCGTTAGGTACATGTCCGCTAGGGTCGGAATTGGCGTACCGTTGCACCATGGTGGTGTTTGCGGTTTGGCATGGCGCGCGCGCGCGTGCTTAGTGCAGTTAGCGTTGGCGTTCACTACGGTGTCGCTAATGGCTTCGTACTTTGCGGTGACGGGTCATAGTCGCACCGAGCGCTATTCGATGGCGGTATTGCATTTCCGCCATCGTTTTCCCCTTTCCGCCAGGGTCGTAATGAGGGCCCTAGTCTTGACCGCCGCGATCGCTACCTTGATTGGTCTGGCTTGTCCAGAGGTTACCCTGGTCCAAGTAATTAGGTTGGCCTTCTGAACTTCTGCGCCACCAGGACAGAGTTCAGAAATCCGTCTTAACAAATTGGTGTACAGCGGTGGGATACGACTGAAGGTATCCAGTGTTGCGCACGAACTAAGGCATTTCAGGTTATTCCAACCAGGACACGTAGTGAATTGTTGTAGTATAACTTTTAAAAGGCCATAGTCCTATCAAACAGTATGGAAACAAGTACCTTGTCAACTTTAAATGCTTCTAAATCAGAAACACTAAAAAAGATGTGTGCGGAGAGAGGTGTTTCCTCTCAAGGCATGAAATTGGAAATGATCCAAAGAATCGTGGCGTGGCAAGAAGCGCAGCTTGACGCTATAACTTCTGAGGACAGTGCGGAAGGAGGTGGGGCTGCTCTCACTGGTAGAACCGCCGGTTCTGCCGCCGCACTGGTCCACCGCGACCAAGAGGACAGGGAGGACGAGATGTCTAATGTTTCCTCTGCCAGTGCTGATGGGGAGGTTATGCTTAAATTCAAGAAGCAAGAGCTGCGGTTTAGGCAGCAGGAGCTTGAATTCAGCATAGCCAAACTAAAAATCGAACAGGCAGAAAAACAGAAAGACAGGGATCACCAGTTGGAACTGGCCAAGCTTCAGTTTGCAAATGGGTCCAAGGGTCCTGGACATGGGTCTGGGGCCTCCTCTCATCCACGGTTTCCGAAAGATCTGCTCAGTGTGTATGAAGAAAGGAATGACATTATGGACTGGTTGAATGCGTTTGAGTATGCATGCGAAGTTCAACAAGTTGACAATGCTGATAAGATTGCATGGTTACTCAGTAGACTGCCCCATTCTGGCTGTAGTGCCATTATGGAAATGTCGAAGGCTGAGCGAGCTGATTTCGCAATGTTAAAGCAAACTCTCATTTTAAAGTTTGGGAAGACTCCGGCCCAATATTCGAAACGTTTCAGAGAGTATAAGAAAAAGGAAGGTGGTACTTGGGTATCTTATGTCACTGAATCCTTGAAAAACTTAACTGGCTGGGTCGAAGGTTATAAGGTTTCTACCTTCGAAGGCATGATAAATCTTGTCATGCTGGAACACATTTTTGCTTCTTCTTCCCCAGAGCTTAAGCAGCATTTGGCCGATTCGAAGGAGATAGATCCTAAGAAGCTGGCCATTGCAGCAGACTTATGGGTGTCACATCGAGTGTCCCATAAGGACAAAACTCATCCTGGTAAGCAGGAGGAAGGGAAAAAGTCCAAAGATATGGAGGGTTCAGAATCTGCTAAATCTTCTTCCCATAAGGGCCACAAAAAGAAAAATAAGGGTAAGACACAAGAGAACTCGCAGGGTAGTGGAGGTCCGCCTCTGAAACAGAACTTTGGTTACAATAAGCCTCCCTATGTAAACAGACCCACTGGATCTTGTTTTGCTTGTGGAGCAACTGACCATGTGAAGGGGGATCCCCGGTGTAAGGTTAGACCTTTGGGGGTCCACTCCGCTAATCTGGCCTTCTCTTTCTACAAGGGAGAAGAGATTACAGGAGCATCCTTCTCCTCAGACTCATTTCCCAGCGGGATAGAGGCTGAGGTAGTTTTAGTGTCCCTGGGTTCCTGGGAGCCTAAAGTTGCAGAGGCTTATGCTAGGATTCCGGATAATACCAAGCACTACTTTAAAGACAGTGTGCTGATCAATGGAGTGGATACTCCAGCTCTTAGGGATAGTGGGTGCAGTCGCACTGTAGTGGATTCTACCTTGGTAGACTCAGAGGAAGTTGCCAGAGCTACTCTGATGCCCACTAAGTTGGCTGACGGCCCCCTCCGTATGTTTCCAGTAATACCTGTAAATCTTACTTTAAATGGTACAGCAGTCAGGATTCCAGTGAGCATTCAGAGAAACGTCCCGGGAAAGGTCTTGTTAGGTAATGATCTCAGAGCTTTAGGGCTCGTAGGAGACACTGCCGAAAGAACCTACACACGGTCTCAAGCACGGGCAGCATTGGCCAAGTCCAATACGCCGCCCCAGCCGAAGGGGAAACCCAAGGCGAAAGGAGTCGACAAGTCACGACGAGGGAAAGAGAATATTCCCCCGAGCTCGCCTACCACTGCGGTGGAGGAAGTTGGTCAATCGCCCGGGCCTGACGAGGAGGTGGCGATGCCTGAAGTATTCGACCCCAACGATCATCCTGAACTAAAAGACTTGTTAGTTGAAGGAGGTCCTGATAGGGACGAATTCAGTAAAGGCCAACGTGAGTGCCCATCTCTGGAAGGCCTAAGGAGACAGGCCTGCTCCCAGCTTGAGGGTGAACCTCCTGGGACGCATAGGATTTATTGGGAAGGTGGACTCCTGTATAGTGAGCCCACAGAGTCTACAGAAGGAGACCATAGGAGGTTGGTGGTTCCCCTTGCTGTTAGGCCCTTCCTCCTGCAGTTGGCGCATGAAGTTCCCCTTGCTGGTCACCTTGGTATGAAGAGGACCAAGCAAAGGTTATCCATGCACTTCTACTGGCCCAAGATGGGGGTGCAAGTAGAAAGTCACTGCAGGAGTTGTGCCTCCTGCCAGTTGTCTGGTAAGGTTGGCGCGACAATCCAAGCTCCGTTGGTATCGCTCCCAGTTGTGGGGGTACCATTTGAAAGGGTAGGGATCGACATCGTTGGTCCCCTTGACCCGCAAACATCCTCGGGCAATAGGTTTATCCTGGTGCTGGTCGACCATGCAACCAGGTATCCTGAGGCCATCCCATTGACAACTGTAACTGCCAAGTCAGTTGCAGAAGCTTTACTCGGCATATTTACTAGGGTTGGCTTCCCTAAAGCAGTTGTTTCGGATCATGGCAGCAACTTTATGTCGAAGTATAGGCAGGCTATGTGGAAAGAATGTGGGGTCACCTACAGGTTCTCTTCTGCATACCACCCCCAGACCAATGGTCTGGGGGGGCGTTTCAACAGGACGTTAAAGAGCATGATTGGGGCTCTGGAGGAGCCTCAGAGAAGAAAATGGGATCTTCTTATTTCATGCTTACTGTTTGCCTACCGAGAGGTACCACAGGAGGGTGTTGGCTTCAGCCCCTTCGAACTTCTGTTCGGTCATCCCGTACGGGGACCCTTAGCCATCGTCAAGGAGGGATGGGAGATGCCCACTCCCCCTGTTACTACCAACGTAGTTGATTATGTGCTAGGGCTCAGAAAACGGATGGTACTTCTGATGGGCTTGGCTAGTGATAAATTGAAGGCAGGGCAAGCGCTGGTGAAACATTGGTACAACCAGAAAGTTTCCTCATCAACTTTACACCTGGTCAGCAAGTCCTGATCATGAATCCCATAAGGCCTCGAGCTTTACAGGACAAATGGTCAGGCCCTTACACAGTGGTGGAGGGCCTGGGTGAGGTTAACTATTTAGTGGACCTTGGAAGGCCTGGACAGGCTCCAAAAGTGTTTCACGTGAATAGGCTGAAGGCTTTCGTCCCAAGAGTCAAAATCACAGCACTGCTACTGGCTTCAGATGTTGAGGAAGAGGAGTCTGAACCTCTCCCCGACCTGTTCCAGAGCGGTCCTTCAGATAGCTCCTTTGACGGTGTCCGAGTGGCCCCTCACCTGACTTCTGATCAGCAGGCTGAGGTGAAAAGTTTGCTCAGGCAGTTTTCCCCCCTGTTTTCACAGTCGCCTGGTTTGACACCTTGGTGCAAACATAACATTGACACAGGAGACAGTATACCTACCAAAAGTAGGGGGGTACAGGATGTCAGACAAAGTACGGTCTTATATTAAGACCAAGGTCAATAAGATGTTAGACCTTGAGGTGATTGAACCCTCTAGTAGTCCTTCGTCCAGCCCAGTGGTGTTGGTTCCAAAAGCAGGCAATTCTGAATTGAGGTTCTGCGTGGATTACAGGGCTCTGAATGCTGTCACCAAGACAGATGCACACCCCTTGCCTCGAACGGATGAGCTGGTGGATACTTTGGGGGCCTCCAAGTACCTCAGCACGTTTGACCTCACTGCTGGCTATTGGCAAATAGCTTTAGCAGAACATGCCAATGAGAAGACAGCATTTTCTACTCCAGATGGCCTTTACCAATTCCGGGTAATGCCGTTCGGGTTGAAGAATGCACCTGCCACTTTCCAGAGGCTTGTGAATCATGTGTTGAATGGGTTGGACGAATTCTGTCTTTCATATCTGGACGATATAGCAGTTTTCAGTGCCACCTGGGAAGACCATGTGAAACACCTCGGGATTGTGCTCCAGGCTCTTCAGAAAGCCCACTTGACCATAAAGGCTAGTAAATGCCAGATTGGACAAGGCTCAGTGGTTTACCTTGGACATGAAGTAGGTGGAGGGAGGATACAGCCTCTACCCAGTAAAGTACAAGCAGTACAAGACTGGCCTACCCCCACTACGCAAACCCAAGTGAGAGCCTTCTTAGGACTCACGGGGTATTACCGCAATTTTGTGGCAGACTATGGCACCATAGCTGCCCCTCTGACTGCCCTCACAACTCCGAAGAAACCCAAGAAGGTAACTTGGACCGACGAGTGTGAGAAGGCCTTCAATGGCTTAAAAGACTCCTTGTGCCAGGCCCCTGTCCTCAGGGCCCCGGATTATCAAAGACCTTTTATCGTGCAGACGGACGCCTCTGACACTGGGATAGGAGCTGTACTATCACAAGTAGATGAGAAGGGTAAGGAACACCCTATCGGTTTTATTAGTCGCCAGCTTAAGGACAGAGAGCTCAGATGGTCCACGGTAGAGAAAGAATGTTTCTCTGTTGTGTGGGCCCTAAGGAAGCTGAGGCCCTACCTCTATGGGACCCACTTCACTGTGCAAACTGACCATAAGCCGTTAAAGTGGCTAATGAACATGAAGGGGGAGAATCCAAAGTTGCTTAGGTGGTCCATAAGTCTACAAGGCTTCGACTTCACTATTGAGCATAGGCCAGGTGTCCAACATAGCAATGCTGATGGGTTGTCCAGAATGTTTAACCGACCTGAACAAGAGACTCATCCAGGGGTGGATTAGTTCCCCATGTCCATAGTCTGGGAGGGGCGAGTGTTAGGAAAGATTTCGTAATCGTAGGTAATTTTCCTTCCATGTGGCAACCCCTAAACTTTTTGCTGTTGTTTTTCACCTTGTTCTTGACTTTGCCAGAGAAGTGCAGCCTTCTGCTGCACTCCTCTGGGCTTTCGCTCCTTTTCTTATTGGGAAACTGACATGCCCTTAAGACAGTCAGTACCGGGGAACGCTGTTTCCCGTAGTTTCTTATATCATGTTGCGGCTTTAGTGCAACATGACACAAGAGGGCACTGTAAGCTAAGTTACAGCTCTCTTGGCTCTCTAGCCTTCTACAGGCCCTAGATACTCGTTTAGGATTGTATTTGATCGGTGCAAGTCATTCAGGGACTGGAATGGTGGCAGCGATCGTTTTGTGTATTTTGAGCTCCTTTTGGCATTCTAAGCGCATTTTTTGCACTGAACCCAAAATGGTGGCCTGGCTCCCAAAATGGCCAGACCATGAGGCTCCTTTGTCTTGTCCACTGACCGTCTTGCTCCCTTCACCTTCCCCGGGTCGAGCTGACCCGGGGCCTTCCTTATTTGGGCATGTACTTTCCCGCGAAACACGGATGCTTTCGCGGGCTTCTACATGTCTTTTGTGTGCCTCCAGGGTGTGGGCTGGGATGTCTGGTCCCAATACACATCCTGGGTGCCAGAGAGTCTAGGGTGGTGTGAATGCCTGGGACCACCGTGGTCCGTGATTGGTCCACGAATGGTATGTGTGTTGATGAGCGGATCTCCCATTGGCTCCCCTCCGTTTTGGCGCGAAGGGAACAGTGGATAAGAGGAGGCTGGAAACACCACTACCATGTCGATCTCCTGAGTTCTCACGAACGAAGGAGTACAGGAGCCAAGTATCCTGCAACCAAGAGGCTGGACCGAGGAATCGCTGGTGACCCGCTGAAGGACTCCTCCTTTGCACTGCTGTCGTCCTGTGAAACCCTTTCCTCCTTTGATCGAACCAGAAGGTCTGTACTGGTGCTTCGACCTTTGGAATAGCAGGAACAGCTATTCTCAGCGACTTCATCATCTCCTGCCAGTAAGCCTTTGGAAGCGTCTCTGGGCCATCCAGTTGACTGACCAGCTTACACGGGAGTCCTGCTCTGTAACCGCCGCCAAGTTGTGTAGTATTTCGAGTCCTTGTCACTCTCACACGCTTCGTACACTTGGCGTTCCCAAGTCTGAAGTGAGTGGCTCAGATACACACGGCCGCTCCGTTGCCCTGCTGTGGTGACAAAACTGTGCAGGTTTCTTCGATTGGGACGTCTTTTTTCTCTACACGACGACGAGGCATTCCCGGCTCTTCTGAACCTGCCAGCTGCTGAAACTAACGTGTAGAAGCCTGGGTCTGCTTCCATCGGGGACCGGTGAGTAGTTTAGCTAGGATCTGGTCGCCCTCCTGCAGGAGCCCATTGCTTTTCCCCGCTGTGTAAAAACAGCACCCTTTTGTCCGTACTCGCGCTCTGCTTCTGCTCACTGTGGAGGCTGCGCTTGAGTCGCGGAACCTGTTCTTCTTCTGTTGTGCACTAACCCGAACTGCCTGACTTCCTCCGAAGAGCTTCTCCTTTTGCCCGTTGGCACCAGCGTGTGCAGGTACTTTGAGCACAAGGCTCCACTCTTCGCAGGGCTCGGACTTCCATCTAGTTAGGTGCCTCTGAAGGCGAACTGAGTCTAAAGCATTATCGCACTGCCTGTTTTCCTTCCCTTTCAGGTGGACTACACATTTCGTGCATATAACGTTTGCGACTGTCGTATTTGTATATATATTGTGTTGATATGGTATGTGTTGGCTTAATATTGTGATATTGTGATTTTCTCGCTACGGTCGTTGTTTTAAAGGCCTTAAAATAAATGTGTATATATTTTTGATATAACAACTGTTTGGCATAGTTTGTAAGCGCTCTTGCTTTCTGTGCTCATTGCGGGCTTTCAGTCACCCTCACCCCTCTTGAGACCTAGTCTTGACCGCCGCGATCGCTACCTTGATTGGTCTGGCTTGTCCAGAGGTTACCCTGTTCCAAGTAATTAGGTTGGCCTTCTGAACTTCTGCGCCACCAGGACAGAGTTCAGAAATCCGTCTTAACAATGCATGAACTTATCCTGGCTGTGTGTAATTTTAAAATAAACTACTAAGTGTTTTTCTACAATTATACTGTTATTTCTCCCATCTTTTAATAGTATATTTTTTAGATAGCTGTGTGTGTAAATATAAATTTATATATCTGACAGCTTTGGAAGTGACAGTTGATTATAGCAGATGGGACAGTAACTTCATTGTATAGGTAAAACAGGTTAAGTGGTAATTACTCTGTTTATATGTTTTACATGTACTGTGCAGAAAATATGCATTCCTGTAGTTTGTATTCATGCATGTGGAAATGCATGCAGCTGTAAGTAGAAATCTTGGAGACTTGTACAGTAGTTTTTGTAGTAGGAGCTTTCCAATGATATAAGAATTGCACTCAGAGTGATCAACAGTACATTTGAAGTGCTGAACTCTGATGATGGAGTTAGATGTAGAGGTCTTGGATGTGATTGGTGGATGGTTTTGTGACTGCTTAGCTGTATCCAATGAGGGAATGGCACAGAAAGTGAAGTGGAAAGGGTAGAAGGGCTGTCCAAGAGTTACACTGTCCGCGGACACCGTGGCTGGCCACGATCAGTGCGTGCCACATCTGGGTTTTTCCAGCAAATCCAGCATGGAAAGGGGACTGTAGAGATCAGCCAATCAGGTGTTGAGGTTGTGGATTTGTGTTGAAAGTGACTGTTTGTAGTGAAGATGGCAGAGGTGGAGAAAGTCAGGGTGTTGGTGCTTGGAAATATGTTTGTGTGTGGTTTACAGCAGTATGCTCAATCTAGGCATGTGGCAAACAATTTTGATGTTAAAGGAGTGGAGGTCTTGTGGAGGTCTTGTGGAGCACTGTGATGCTGGAAATGCATCTGAGGGACAGGGCCTCTGAATCCTTGTCCTTTTTCTGTTTTTACCGTGTGTTCTGTCATGTTTTCTGCCCAGGAGTCCATGAGGGACTCCTGGCAGTGCAGCTCTCTCTTTTGGTTTGGTGAACAGACCCATGGGATACCCTTATGGCACCCATGGGTAGGGGTACAACCCTGTGCCCCTAGTGTATGTTTTTGGGCACCTGTGGGTGGCCCACAGAGCAGGGTATGGGCTGGTGGCAGCTCCATGCTGAATCTGCCTGGTGCTCTGAGTGTCCTCCATTTTGGGACACCCAGGCCCTGCCATTGGAATCAGTTGATTCCGGATGGAAAACAAGATGGCCCCTGTGGCCTCTTGCTTTCTATTGCCTCTTACCTTGTTTTCCCAAAGTCCTGGGAAGCCCTGACTCTGTCCCTTCCCCCTGACTGGCTGTTGGGTGGAAGGTCCATATATGGTGTTGTTGTGAAGGCCCAGCTAGACTAACTGGAGCCTTCCCATTGACTGTATGTTGTGGGTACCTCCTGTGGGTGGGCCCTGGGTGAATGGAGTGGGTGACCAATATACACTCCTTGTTGTGGTTGTCTGGTTTCTGGCATGTGAGACAAAGACTGAGACAGCCCTGCCCGAAACTGGCCTGAATGCAGTGTGTAGTGTTGAATGGCTGGGTACTTGTCCCAATCCACATTCCTTGTTGTGAGTGTCTGAAAGGGAGGAGTGTGGCCTGAATGCACTGTGTGCCTGATTGGCTGACTGACTGCATGAATGCCCTTCTGTGTGATTGGCTGCTGTGTGTGTGCCAGCAGTGTGGATGAGAGACAGAATAGTATATCTGGGGACCTCTCACCACTGAAAATTGTTCAGAAGCGTTCAGAAGCGTTCAGAAGCGTTCAGAAGCGTTCAGAAGCTGAGTCTCCACTCAAGAGTAACTGGAACTGCTGACCCTCGACGCCCAGCTGGAAGAAGAAGACTTGCTGCTGCATTTGCTTCGACCGATCCGAAGGCTGCCGTGTTCGTCGAGGACTGACCCGAGAGAGGACCTGGCTAGGCGCCCTCTTCCCGTGCTCCAAGGGACCATCGAGCACCGCTGAATCTTCGCCGAAGCTCCCTGGACGCCAGACCATCGAAAGGCTGCCGACCGGAGAAGGGGACTGCCGAGGAGAACGAAGTAAAGCACCCGGACCTCGACGCTGTCGAAGTCCATTGCCGTCGACCAGGGTTCGCAGGTCTGTGTAACCGCTGGAGGCCCGTCGAAGTTGTGTTGGCCACCCGTGGGAACCACTTGACGCCGTGCCGCCGACGACCGGAGCCGT
Source organism: Ambystoma mexicanum (assembly GCF_040938575.1). Taxonomy (NCBI): domain Eukaryota; kingdom Metazoa; phylum Chordata; class Amphibia; order Caudata; family Ambystomatidae; genus Ambystoma; species Ambystoma mexicanum. The sequence continues at coordinate 231,467,250 of NC_090930.1, read as the reverse complement.
CCGCTCCTTGCCTAAGAACATTTGGATCGAAGGACTCCCTCGCCCGCATCGTCGACCGCTTTTGTCCTGCCGGAGAAAGTCGAGGACGACCAACGCGCCGAGGAGAATCCGCCGGTGGGTTTCCCGCCACCTCACGACCCCAAAGACACGAGCGACTCGACACCCTTGTTGGGCCACCGTCATTCACAATCTTTGCGGTCCAGAACTAGTGTCGCCGAGGTGCCCCGCACGCCTCTTCCTCGCAGGACGCCGACGTCTCGACGCCGACGAGCACCGCTCGGATCGAAGCCTGCCGCCTCATCGACGCCGTTCTACCCTGTTTGCTGTCGGACGTTCGACGCCCCGTGTCTCCCGCTTGAAAGGGAAGGCATTCAAGAAGGGCCGTCGATTCCCCGACGCCGAACGCCGAGTTCCTCGACGCTTCTCGACGCCTCTCGACGATCCGTGACTCCTGCTTTAAAGGGGGTCATTCAGGAAGGATCTGTCGACGCCTCCTCGAAGAACTCGACTCCACCAGGTACATTGGGGGGGGGGGTAAAAACATTGTAGGAGAGAATAAGACTATTGAACAATATTTGGACTGGGCTTGTGTTACAGGTTGCCCAGGTGGGGGGATCTCCCCACAGAACTGTGTCCAGTAGCAAGGGCCAGTCTTCTGCCTATTGTTTCAACCATCTGTTATCTCTCCTCTCTCTATTGCTGGTTTCCTTCTTATTGATCTGCGTGCCATTTTTACAGTATTATGAATACACTTTAATGAGGTCTAATATTAGTGGTACCACTTTAGAATTGTAGATATTTACCATTATTGATTTTCCTGAGCACAAAGTGCGTTGTTGTGATAAGTGTACATAACCCTTGAATATTAATTATATAAAGACTGTGTTTTCAGTAATACAGTGTGTGGACATTCCTTTGTGGGGGCTTGGGGATACACTGTACTTAAGAACCAGCCTGCATCACCTCCTGAGAAGCTAGGCCTTGATTGCTCGTCCATCGCTACCGTAATAGAGAATCTTGGCTGGGGTCCTCTGTGCCTCTCCTCTACCATATAGAGAGCGGAAGTACAGACCCCCCCACCGGTCTTTACAAGCACTGTGCCTGATTACAATGTACAGGGAATTGTACATGTTTGTGAAGAAATGGGCAGGATTAACAGTCCCCATGTGGTAGTTTAGCACTATGGTGCTTTCCATTTGGGCTACGTGAGTGCCCCTACTTTGTTGGCAGATTTGGAACACTTGGTTCAAGCAGTAATGAACATCCTTCCAAATGCCAAAATATTTTTATCTGGATTAATGCCTAGGGCAATATAGGACAATAGTTCTGTTTTTTGTCCTCAGCAAAACATTGCTAGGTGTGCAATCAACCGAGGCATGTGTGCTTTCATGCTTAGAGCTGGTATGTTCTTCTGTAATAATGAGAATATTGATTCCAGTAATGCTGTTTATTTTAGAGAAGATGGCATTTCTTTATCTTTTATGGGAAATGCCATGCTGTTCTGGAATGTAAGGGTTGCTTTGGAGAAGGTAATGTGAAGATTTTAGGAGTAAAGTAAGAAAAAATAAATACATAAAATACAAACTAACAGGTGTCTGTCAAGCATCTGCAAACCCCCACCCCAAAAAATGGCTCTTTTCAGAGCCAACCTCAAAGCTGAAATGGGGCACACTATTTAAATTTAAATTCACCAAGCTCAGATTTTCAATATGTCCGCGGACAAGGCGTTAGTCTGCGGACACCGCATATTGCATACAGGGATTTTGGGGTAGAGAGGCATGCAAATGAGAATGAGCAAAACAAGGGATTGGGCAGTAAAGTTTACTGGGTGTGTTGTGTAAGGAGAGAGTTTGTCAGAAACTATTTTTCCTGAGAGAAGAACAGCTAGCTATGGCTTTGTGTTTCAGCAACAGATTATATGGATTTTGGGAGACTCATGGATACAGTGCTTGGAGTGCATGCAGATCGCTGTGGAGTAACTTCAGTTCTAGGATTCCCTCATGTGAAAGTGTACTGGCATGGATTGCGGGGAATGAAGTGGCTGGACTTGCTAACTCTCTGTGCTAGTTTAGAGACAGAGCATTAGGAATCATTGTTCTTCGCAATCTGGGGTTAAAGTACCTAGGGAAAGAAACTTGCCAGCACATTTTACACGCAAAAGGCAACCCTTGGTTGATCGTTTTGCACGTTGCAGACATCACCTTAAGCTACAACATCGAGCTCCATTCCTGACTCGTTACTGGTTACCCTGGCAACGAGGAGGAAGCTTCTGGCACAGAGATGCTGCCGTCAGCCGGTCACGTGACTAGGGCACGTGACACGCATAGAATAAAGCCAGCCCCCTGACTACTGCACGGCGCTTCTGATTGAAGTGTTTGGACACGCTTTGTAATCCTTGATCGCGTATCCTTGACCTGTTTGTTGCCTTTGGGATTTGCCTTGTCTGTGCCCTTGTTTTCCTGCTTTGTCTCCCTTTCTTCTGCTCTCGACCTTGCTGCTGCCCATTGTTTACTGAACTCAGTCTTAGTTCTCTGGACTGCTACTGCCTTGTGATTTTGCTTTCCACTGCCTGCACGCTGCCAACCCATTTCTGCACACCGGATTGCACTTGCCTTACGACTCTGCTTCCCATTGCCTGCACGCTGCCAACCCATTTCTGGATACGGATTGCATTTGCCTTACGACGCTGCTTCCCATTGCCTGCACGCTACCAACCCATTTCTGCATACCGGATTGCATTTGCCTCATGATTCTGTGATTCTGCTTCCATTTGCCTACAGGCTTCCGACCCCTTTCTGCCTACCGGACTGCCCCTGCCTGGCGAGTCTGACCATCTGGTCTGCAGATCTACCTGCTTTGGACTCCTGGAACAGTTTGCAAGAAAATCACTCAACCTCCATTGCATCGGATATCATAGACTAGAGACACTTCTTTTTCTAGGCGTCCTCGTGCCGTCGGGGTAGTTCTTGAATATCTGGATTGTTGGGACTCTCAGGCATCCTCGTGCCGTCGGGATAGGGTCTTGGACCTTGGACCTTGGACATTGGGAACTTAAGAACTGGGACATCAGGCAGACTACAAAAATACCTTATGGTAAGAACCAATCCTCCTTCCACGTATATTGTACCTAACAACTTCTTACGCATTGATTTCTCATTTAGACTCTTGTTTTGTTCATGTGCTTACTTGCTTAGGAATTCCCGGGCTCTACTGAGGAAACCTCAGCTACCCGCCTGTAATATCAGCATTGACTACCACCGTTCAGGTTGGTGTAGTTGATATTTTGTTACCTTTGGTCGTACTAGTATTCACAGTACTGATCTTGTTTTTTTCTCTATTATTCCCAGTTTGTGTCCACGGGTGTGTGTGTCTCCTCTTCCAACTATTTGATCCTTCTGCCTGTAAACCTTGAACAGCAGAGGGTTACAATTGTAGGAAGAATTCTACAGCAACTTCCAGGGGTTTCTGCTATTCGTGCTCCTACCGTCCTTGCAATCCGGTGGTGAGTCCTAACACAGAGCATCATCCAGGCATTATTATAATTCATTGTGGAGAGAACAGTTTAGGACATGTGTCTGGAATTTCATTGCAATTTTCATTGAAAGAAGGAGCATGCCTGTTCTATTCACGGCAGACACTAGTTAATATTCTGGGACAAGATTTAATGACAAAACTAAATATGACAATTTCTTTCACTGATGATGGCATAGTGTGTTCTACTCCAGGAATACACTTTTTATACGTGGACACATTTATTGTGGCATTTACAGGTCGTATGGCTCTGCGGGGAGTGCCAATAGAACCTGAAGTCTTTCTTTATGGGTATACATTTTGTTGACATGGTTGCCTGGTTTAGGTGGAAAGACTATGAGAATACCTAATGTGTTTTTATTCACGCAATAGATACCTATTGATTGATTGTTTGATTTGTTTATTAGATATACATATAGCAACAAGGCATTGTATAACACATGACTTACAATTCATATACAAAAGTTATAAAAGAATATGCATATACATATAAAATTAGCAAGGGCACACTAGACCTATTGAAGACATTTAAACATTTCAACTACATGTATATAAAACCATACAGTATAATATATGAGGTTTATGTCATTTTCTTGCATAATAACAGACCACAAGGAGGTATTTCATTCATCTTAATGGCATTATTTTAAGCTTTCAAAAACTTCATTCGCAGTGAGACAAGAGATTTACATTTAGTGATCAGATGAAAAACAGTCTCATTCACCAAATAACCACATAGATGACAAAATGTATGGTGAAAATACAATTGGTTACTCCAACTCCTACATGATAGAACCACTGTAACATTGAATTTGATTAATAAATAACAACGGAAAATATGCGGGCTTCAATAAGCTATGATATAGAGTGGAGGAGAAGTTCTAGATATTCTCTCAGTACAGTAGTCACAAGTGGAAGGCATATTTCCAATGTGAAGCATATTTTCCATAAATACAGCTCTACATAACTTAGACTTCAACTATTTCTTGATATCCCCAGATATATAAGTATTACTACCCTCATATAGCCATTTCGTATGGGTCAACTTTAACAAACCAGTTGTGCCTATTGGAATCTTATCCTCGAGACCTAAAAAGGCCTTCATATAATGGACAATGATAGTTTCCGTTGACACAGTTAATAAACGTTCAAACAGCAAAACACATTGGGCTAAATAGACATTCCAAATACCCCTAATTTTAAATTCAAGATACAAATATTGAACACTAACACATTGGGGGAGACAGAATAGTTTCCTTAATGGTTTTGCTTCAAAAGTAATGCTGTGTTTCTTAAATTTATGACCCCAGATTCTAACTGTATAAGATAGCACAGCCATAATCTTAGCATTATAAATAGATAGAACAGCAGATGTGCAGTAACCATTATTGCATCCAATGAAGGCACTAAGTGAACTAACCGATATGTTACATTTCCGTTTTAAGTCAGCCCAATGTTGATCCCATTTCATTTTATCATCAAAGATGAGGCACAGGTATTTATAGGAAGTTACTTGTTCAAGTGGTTGAGAAGATAAGGTTCATAAAGATGTTTTGGGTCTGTATTTCTGGGTGAAGACCATGATTTTGCTTTTGGCGATGGTAATTTTGAGGCCATTAGCTGCCGAATATGTGACTAAAGCATCTAACATCAATTGCAACCCAGCAGGCCTGTAATCTAATAGAATAAGATATTCTGGATAGGCAATCCAACCTATGGTGACATTCCTGATTTTAATAGGGTTGACGGCATGAATGGCAAATGCATCACACATATCGATAAATAGAGATTAAATAAGATGTCTGCGATCATGCACCCATGTTTGACACCACGGAGCGTTGTAATAGATTTGGAGAGTCTTCCCAGTGCATTTAGGCAGACACGAACAGATGTGTCTTCATGGAGAAGCATCAACATACGAAGCAAATCAGGAGGGATCCCCCAGGCATCCAGTTTCCACCACAACCGATTCCTACACACAGTGTCTAATGCGGCGGAAAAATCGATAAATGCACAATGTACATCTAGTTTGCGGCGTTGCCAAGATGCCAATGTTCAATAGTAGAGCTTAAAATAAGTAAGTTGTGTGATATGCTCGATTTATTCCTGAAGCCTACTTGGTTCTGAGGCAGAATCTTGTTATTAGATATCCATGTATTCAATTCATAGAGAAGGACTTGGTGAAGATTTTTGAGGTGGAGTCCAACATGGCTAGCATTCGGAAGTTGGATGGCACATCTCAAGCTCCTTTCTTATGAACAGTCAAGATGTTGCTGGATCGCCAAAAGGGCGGAAGGGTTCCATTTTTCCCAATGTGAGAAAAGATGATATGTAAAGCTGCACCCCAAAGTGGGGGATCACTTTTGATAACCAGATTACAAATGCCGTCAGGGCCAGCAGCACGTGAAGATTTCAGTTTTTCAATGATGGTAATAATATTGAGGACAGACGCTTTGCAATCCCATGGGACATCGGGAATCGGGAGATCAACAGCTGAAGATTCAGCCCGGCCAAGGGTAGATTTAACATGTGTCGCCCATGCATCCTCGTTGATACAGTTTAGAGATAAATCTCGTCTTCGAGAGCATTTGCCATATCCAGTTACCATCACCAGATAAGGCAAGATAGGCAAGTTTCTGCCAAAGTTGCAACTCAAGTTCTTTTTATGAGTTTTTAACCAGGATTTATAAGCACATTTGCGAGTCCTAATTTGGGCGACAATCGTAGACTCGGGGAGAATATTGTTCTGACTGTCAATGGTATGTTTAATTGCATGCTGCAGATCTCTTTTGGCTAGTTGGATCAGTTTGCCAATCCCAGTTCTTAAAGGCAAGGGCAAATTGGATCTTTCGAAAACGGTTTTATAGGGTCATTGTTCAAGAGCCTTACATTGTATTTCTATCATAGTTGCCAAGTTCTTATTAATCATTTCATCATTGTATTTGCAGTCAGATGTGCAAGAACGGATGAATTCCGGTAAGAGTAACTGGGCCTTTGTTTTAGCTTCAGAAATATAGTTCTTTTTCCTCAGGATATGATTGTGTCCCTGGTTGAGTAATATCTGCCTATTCAGGTCTTGTGCAGAGGAAAGGTTATCTGCGCACTTAATATCAACGAGGAGACATAAGAACAAATGGTCACTTTTGTTGCGACTGAATATGCCCATGTGAACAACATATTGCATACCTAGTTGATTAGAAAATATATAATCAATGGTGACAGCAGACTGGCCCTCAGTTCTTGTGGGAGCGAGATGAGGATCACTTGGTGTCAGACCATTTAGACGTACCATGTGAAACAGTTGTATTATCTTACGCCATTTATTACCTTGGGTGTTAAAGGCTGGCTTAATGGCTTCAGCTTTATAAGAGTCGAAGGATACCTAGTCGGCTATAATCAATGCACCAATCCTGGCATTAAAATCGCCAAGCAGCCATATTGGAAGATGATCAGAATAACACTTTAATGCAGATTCAACTGTTTTCATGTTTTCTGATATTAACGACATCTTTAGTGGATCGTATACATTTATTATGATAATAGTCACCCCCATATATGAGAGCTGAACAATTAAGACATTGGGTGTAGATTGGGGTAACTTGACAAAAGACCAAGGGGCCTGAACTGATATTAAAAGCCCCACCTTAGGGCATCCAAGGTGGCCTTTAGTAGTTACTTCATGGACCGTACAACGATCCTCAATTTGGAACTCAACTCTGCCCCAGGTTTCTTGAAGGGCCACAATAGAAAACATGTCTATATTGCATAATAGTCCATCTGCATCAAAAATATGAGAATGACCAAGGGTATTCCATGAATAAAGTAATCCGAAATGGCCAGGTCAAAAATGGGAGCCTGAAACATTTTCTTTAAATGATAGGGGCAGCCATTGCCAATAACCTTCGGGTACATCATTCTGTGATCTCTTGCTGTTGGACTTAGATACTACAGGGGTGGGACAAGACGGCAACACTGAAGGACGAGTAGTAGTATTGGAGTGTTGCGTAGGTTTAGGCATCCGATCAACTTTATTGGTCATTTCTATCATGTTGGTGGATGGAGTAACAAGAGGTCTTTTTATAATTGGAATGTTAACTCTTTGGGCGATGTAGCCAAGTTGGAGGACATTGTCTTCAAACCCCATAATGTAGTTAAGGGTAGCATCATTTTGGAAGCAGATGTTAGGAGTATAATGATTGCTAAGCTCGATTTGGTCCACTAATCAAATATAATTGCATTAAATAACTTCAGTATGGCCAATTTATTTAGTGGATGTTGCAGCAAATCAATAGGAATTTGGGTCAGTTGGAGGGCTGCCATTGTTGCTATCTTTTTTGTTGGCAATGGACTAGGACAAGGATTAGGATTGTCACCAACCAGACTGTTACCTGTGATCCATTCCTTCGGAAGGGCCAGTTTCCGGTTTGCAACAGATTTAACACTGGTGTTTTTTTTGTCCTTTTAGTATATGGGATCTTCTTTGTTTTAACAGTTTTTAGTGCAGCAAAGGGTGTCCAGTCAACTCGTCGAAAAAAAACTGGTCGACTGCAATTTGGTCGACGCAATTTGGTCGAAAACCATTTCGTCGAAAAAAATGTTTTATTTATATATTTATTTTTTGGGTTTTCGTTTTGTTAAAAAATGGGTTTTTAGAGAAAAAAGGGGGTTGGGGGGGGGACCCCCCCCAAAAAAAAAAAAAAAAGGGTTAAAATAGAAAAAAAAAAAAAATTCGACGAAATGGTTTTCGACCAATTTGATTCGACCATTTGTCTGGTCGACCAATTTTTTTCGACGAATTGACTGGCAACCGCAGCAAAGGTGTTATCAGTGGGGGCGCAAGATGGCTCGCCAATCTGAGCAGAATGAGATACAATTACAGTGGTCTCAATTTGAGGGCAAGCAATTTGAGTAGCAGCAGGGTGGTTGTTAGAATAGAAGGGCACATGCAGCAGAGTGCATTTTCTTTGCAAGGTCAATCTATTCCCTTACATAAAATCATGGTGCACGCAATTTAAAAACCTAGATTTCTGCATTGATAGTATAGCCCTGGATATCTGTGAGGCAGCATTTCTAGTGGATGGTGGGACCTGAAGAGAGGAGGCAGACGAGGCAGGGAGAGTCTTTATGTTACAGCGGCCGTCACATTTTCTCCTGAGATTAGTATGAATCAATAATGATTGAATATTGATTTTTGATTTCAAAAGAGTGCATTTGGTTAGTAGGTTAGACAGGAGATTTTCAAGTGCTTCAAATTTTTCAATTTGATGACGCCAATTCGGAACCCCAGCACACAACCCGAGGTAAGATACAACACAGCCTATATTGCAAGCCGGGGCATAGTGGAGCACACATTCGGAGTGCTCAAGTCATGCTTTCTCTGCTTTGACTGCTCTGGTGGGCAGCTGCTATACGCGCCCCCAGTAATGTGCAGGATCATAGTGGCAGCATGTGTCCTGCACAACATTGCAACACACCGGTGCCTGCCGGTGGACATGGTGGTGCCCCCCACCCCCAACTACATGCATTGCCGCAGCGCATGGGAGGTGAAAGGGCACGTGGTGAGGTAGCCTGTACCCAGCTTGTGGCAAATTACTTCACCTAAAATCACACCCCTGTGGAGTGCACACAGCCCTGGCACATACCAGCTGACAATCAATGATGATGGCAAAAGGGACAGTCAACTGTCACAACCATACCAGCCTGAGATTGTTCACCTGGAAGTGTTACATTGTGTGCATCCCTGCCTACTCAAAGACACCCAATGCTGTGTCACAAAAAGACACACATTCATGCAGCAGGAAAGATTACCCCCTTGCAAAATACCACATCAAAATAGTGCCATGTCACTCAACCCCTCCCTATCTCAGCTACCCAACACACCGTGACATGGCATGCAATGTGAAAGCAACTAAATGAATGCACAACACATGACACAAGTCTCACAAAGTGCAATGTTCCTAATGTAAACAGTCCACAGACAATATTCTCTCAGCAATCAATAAGAAACACCACACATGAACAAATACTTACCGTCAACACAAAACATCAGTACATAAAGAAAGTGTGGCACTATAAGACAGGAAAACATTAAAGTAGTGCAAGTCTCATAACCTGACCAAGGCAGCACATGGACCCCTTCCAACTGCAGAGTGTCGCTGTCAGGCAAATGTGTCAGTGTACTGCATACACCATGAACTGCATCTGCAAAGGAGACGGCCTTCTGAAGACATGAAGAACCTACATGTATATAGGGAGAAAGACATGGATGCACAAGCACATATCAATCCACCATGCATTGTAGAATCCAACAACAATCCCCACTAGAGAGGTACACACAGTTTTAAATACAGACTGCCCACACAACTCATGGGAGCCCAATGTCACTGTGTAAGTTACTGTCACTTGGTCACACACTATGAAAACAAAGAAATTGATATGAGGCCGGGAAGCCCAAAGGAAACACACCAACACAGGTTACAAAGAACATACAAAGTGCTTTATTTAAAAGCTACAACAGTTACCAAAAGGTCAATTGACAAACGGATAGCTATTCGGCTCTCAGAGTAACGTAACAAACTTCAACAAAGGTTCGATGCATTAGTAGAGAGACTGTACATTGGAATACTTGTGCTTTTATACTCTTTATCCAGCCCTGGCCAACCCCCTCGCGGGTTAACCATTCTTAGGACCAGGCCTAAGGTTCCTTGCCAGGTCAATCCTATAATTTATGCATTTTGAGCAGTTTCGCTGATATAGTTGTACATTTACACATAGGTCAGGGATAGGACAAGGTCTCAGTTCGCGACCCCGACAAGTGGCCTGCAGGCATATGATTTATTCATGTTTGCGGAGGTCACAACGGCCAGAATCTTACTCAGAATGTCATTCGGCCTCCATTTTGATGTTCAGGGTGACTTCCACATTACAAGAGAACCTAAAATGGCGGCTAAATCCAAGATGGCGACTTACATAGTTTTTCGTTAAGGTCAAGACCTTGCCGCGGAGTCTATTTACATGATATTTTAGACAACTTGGCGTAGGCCAACACACATTAAAATACTGCGATAGGGGGCATAATATCATTTCAATTCCAACAACCCTTTGCAAGCCCATGGAAAGGGGAAGCAGGAGGGGTGTGTGTGCCAGGAAACCAAGCATCTAACATACAGGACAAGCCTGCATGTGCAGCTCTGGTTGGTAGGGGCAGAAGCGCCGGTGGACTGGGTACTGTAAGTTTGTGAAGGCACAATGACCAAAGGTCTCGGTGCAGGCATTGGCTGCAGGGTGATGTTGGCAGGACCAACGTCAGTGTGATGGACTTGGACCGACACTGTCCCGGCTGAGAGACTCGGAGCTGGGGTGGATTGAGCTGCAACTGCCCCTGCAGACTCCTCACCCTGGTTACTTGCGGCAGCAGATGACATTGCTGCCCCAGATCCACGTGGCCTGGTGACAGCAACTTTCACTGCCACACGTGGCTTAGACTTGGTGACCTGGAAGTCAGCCTGGGAGTCATCCTGTGCCGGTTCAGTTGACAATATGGGTGGGTTTAAGAAGGGCTGAGCTGGGATGGTGTCAGATAAATTTCCCACAACCATTGGGGGGGGCATAGGTGGCCCCGATTGGTCCTCCATACACTGGCCTCTTGGGGCACCCTGCACATCCTGGCCACGTCCCCTACCGGGCCCACCTTTTGGAGGTCGGCCACCTTTCCCTCCCTTACTGCTTGGTTGCCTCCCAACCATGGCACTGATGTTGTTGTGCGTATGGGAGTTGCAGTAAACAATTGTCCTGGGCAATTAGGGTGAAAGGGGTAGGGTAGTAGATGGAATTCATACCCTAGTGCTCTATCAAGGCTGTCTGTGACCCCTGGGGGAAGATGATGGGTCACGCAACGCACAGGTACCCCAAAAACAAAGTAAACATACACGCAACCCCTGGTAGACCATGTACATGGCAAAATGAACCTGCACTATGCTGCGGCACCCAGAAACACAAAAATAAGCATACGCGTGTTACACGCAGCCTACAATGACCTCTGAAGGGGTACGCGACACACAGGGGCAACCACAGTTGGTAATTACTTGTGCGACTCACCGTCTGCCTGGAAAAAGAACGTGAAAAAGAGGCACGTGTGCGCGTTGGCAACACCCCCACCAAAAGAACAAATGAACGCAGTCTGAGGAAACAGGGAGTATGAACTGGAACCGTTGTGAAGTAATCACGTGTGAACCAACAAGAAGTACAAGAATCACCCGCTCGCTCGCCACAAAAAGCATGTACAAGAAAATGGCATCCTACACATACCTTTTAAGCCAGCCCACATGTGCAACGTCACTTAGGCGCCTACGCGCTAAGGGTCTTTCCTCCAATCACACGCAGTGACACCCGGATGTGCAGTTTTTTCATGTGTACAATAAACATGCACCCGTGTTGTGGGAAATGCCTGTGCGTGTAACGTCACAGGTGCACTTATGCGCTCACCCGTGTTGTGGAAAACGCCCGTGCGTGTAACGTCACAGGTGCGCTTATGCGCTAACGGCCTTTCCTCGATTTACACGCTAACATGATGTTTTTTTCACATGCCAAATCACTCCTTATCAAGCTGGCCATGCAACAACACATGGAAGACCACGCTCCTGCCCAGAAGGCCGAGTTACTGCCCCGGAGAGCCCCGAGCATGCTCCCATGGTATCCTGGTGGAGCAAGTCCTGGGGCATTATGATGCCCTCCTTGGAAGTTCACACGCCGACAGTGAAGGACGGAAGAGGATCTGGACGGACATCATGGCTGCCATCAACGTGGAGGAGGTGGCAGCCCGCGACTTGCAACACGTCCGGAAGCGCTGGGAGGATTTCAGTTCCAGGACCATCAGCAAGGCCCAGCGTCTCCTGAAGGCAAAGCATGCAAAGGAGCGCCAGGTCCTGTAAAGACCGGTAGGGGGTATCTGTACCTCTGCTCTCTATATGGTAGAAGGGAGGCACAGAAGACCCCAGCCAAGATTCTCTATTACGGTAGCAATGGACGAGCAATCAAGGCCTAGCTTCCCAGGAGGTGATGCAGGCTGGTTCTTAAGTACAGTGTATCCCCAAGCCCCCACAAAGGAATGTCCACACACTGTATTACTGAAAACAGTCTTTATATAATTAATATTCAAGGGTTATGTACACTTATCACAATAACGCACTTTGTGCTCAGGAAAATCAATAATGGTAAATATCTACAATTCTAAAGTGGTACCACTAATATTAGACCTCATTAAAGTGCATTCACAATACTGTAGAAATGGCACACAGATCAATAAGAAGGAAACCAGCAATAGAGAGAGGAGAGATAAAAGATGGTTGACACAATAGGCAGAATACTGGCCTAGCTACTGGACACAGTTCTGTGTGGAGATCCCCCCACCTGGGCAACCTGTAAAATAAAGAGATATAACACAAGCCCAGTCCATATATTGCTCAATAGTCTTATTCTCTCCTGCAATGTTTTTACCCCCCCAATGTACCTGGTGGAGTCGAGTTCTTCGAAGAGGCGTCGACAGATCCTTCTTGAATGACCCCCCTTTCAAGCGGGAGTCACGGATCGTCGAGAGGCGTCGAGAAACGTCGAAGACCTCGGGGTTCGGCGACGGGGAATCGATGGCCCTTCTTGAATGCCTTCCCTTTCAAGCGGGAGGCACGGGGCGTCGAACGTCCGTCGACAAACGAGGTAGAACGATGTCAAAGAGGCGGCAGCTTCGTCCGAGCGGTGCTCGTCGGCGTCGGGGCGTCGGCGTCCTGCAAGGCGGAGGTGTGCGGGGCACCTCGATGACGATAGTTCTGGACCGCAAAGATTGTAGAGACGGAAGCCCAGCAAGGGCGTCGGGTCGTCCGAGTCTTTGAGGTCGTTGGGTGGCGGGAAACCCACCGGCAGGTTTCTCCTCGGCGCGTTGGTCGTCCTCGACTTTCTCCGGCAGGATAAGCGGTCGACGATGCGGTCGAGGGAGTCCTTCGATTGAAATGTTCTTAGGCAAGGAGCGGACGGCTCCGGTCGTCGGCGGCACGGCGTCAAGTGGTTCCCACGGCTGGGCAACACAACTTCGACGGGCCTCCAGCGGTTACACAGACCTGCGAACCCTGGTCGACGGCAATGGACTTCGACAGCGTCGATGTCCGGGTGCTTCACTTCGATCTCCTCGGCGGTCCCGTCTCGGGTCGGCAGCCTTTCGAGGGTCTGACTTCCAGGGTGCTTCGGCGAAGATTCAGCGGTGCTCGATGGTCCCTCGGAGCACGGGAAGAGGGCGCCTAGCCAGGTCCTCTCTCGGGTCAGTCCTCGACGATTTCGACAACCTTCAGTTTCTGTCGAAGCAAATGCCACAGCAAGTCTTCTTCTTCCAGCTGGACGTCGAGGATCAGCAAATCCAGTTACTCTTGAGTGGAGACTCAGCTTCTGAATGCTTCTGAACGTTCCTGAACGTTCCTGAACAATCTCCAGTGGTGAGAGGTCCCCAGATATACTATTCTGTCTCTCATCCACACTGCTGGCACACACACAGCAGCCAATCACACAGAAGGGCATTCATGCAGTCAGTCAGCCAATCAGGCACACAGTGCATTCAGGCCACACTCCTCCCTTTCAGACACTCACAACAAGGAATGTGGATTGGGACAAGTACCCAGCCATTCAACACTACACACTGCATTCAGGCCAGTTTCGGGCAGGGCTGTCTCAGTCTTTGTCTCACATGCCAGAAACCAGACAACCACAACAAGAAGTGTATATTGGTCACACACTCCATTCACCCAGGTCCCACCCACAGGAGGTACCCACAACATACAGTCAAGGGGAAGGCTCCAGTCAGTCTAGCTGGGCCTTCACAACAACACCATATATGGAACTTCCACCCAACAGCCAGTCAGGGGGAAGGTACAGAGTCAGGGCTTCCCAGGACTTTGGGAAAAACAAGACAACAGGCCATAGAAAGCAAGAGGCCACAGGGGCCATCTTGTTTTCTATCAGGAATCAACTGATCCCAATGGCAGGGCCTGGGTATCCCAAAATGGAGGACACCCAGAGCACCTGTCCAATTCAGCATGGAGCTGCCACCAGCCCATACCCTGCTCTGTGGGCCACCCACAGGTGCCCAAAAACATACACTAGGGGCACAGGGTTGTACCCCTACCCAGGGGTGCCATAAGGGTATCCCATGGGTCTGTTCACCAAACCAAAAGAGAGAGCTGCACTGCCAGGAGTCCCAAATGGACTCCTGGGCAGAAAACATAACAGAACACACGATAAAAGGCAGAAAAGGACAAGGATTCAGAGGCCCTGTCCCTCTGATGCATTTCCAGCATCACAGGTCCGCCTTACCATCATGCAGATGAGGGTCCTGGAACGCATACACCCAGCGTTCCACCTCCAGGTCCTTGGGAGGCAGACCCGTCCGGAGTCGAGCGGTAAGTGTGCATGCGTACTGATTGGATGCTGTGCATGTTGAGGTGTGGCAGGTGTGTGCAGGTTTCACATATGTCTTGGAAGGCCTATGTATGGATGTGTATGTTCAGGGACATGAGCCTGCCGCATGAGAGTCCAGTCATATGTGAGGCACATCAACAGTGTATGTGTACAAAAGCATTATGGCCAAATGCATGTTGGGGTGCACACATGTTTACATATCTGTGTATGTACCATGGCATGGTTGGGGTGTGACACATGGATGCGGGTTCCACCTTCATGTACGTGCATTGTGTACATGTGTGTGTTAGGGTATTTGACATGCGTGCCATGTTAGGCGGAAACATGTACCTTGCTTGTCTTACTGTGAAGGATTGCCCCATCTTGTATACTCCACATACTGCTTAAATCTTCTTGAGGGAAGTCTGACTGCTCAGCCACAGCTACCAAGTGAATCTGTGTGGTACAGACTGCAAGGCAAGAAGGCAAGAACCACAATAGATCATAAAGTTCAGAGGCCAGGCCCACTCGGAGAGAGGCAAGGCGATATGTCCCAAAAGTCTCTAGTGGAGAAGCGTTCGAGTCTTAGTAGCAAATTATTATCGGCAGATTGAGAACAATACGTGAGAAAGCTTGGAGGCAACCCAATGGAAAGGAGAGGATTAAGACACCTCACTCAAACCGATCGAAAGGGAAGCCAGGCGGACACGGTACCTTGTTGTGGAGGGCAGCTCCGGCGGGGGCAGTTGTTCCTGGTGGTGGATGCACGACGGGTCGTTGCCAAGAGTAGAGATGTTCTCGTCGTCGAAGGAAAGTGAAGTCCGGTGCACCACCAGGGAAGAGACCAGCCGCGGAGTGCTCCGTCACAAGGCACCACCTTTTGGTCACGGTACAGGGGTAGTGGCTATCCGGTTGCCGAGGTGCTCTGCACGGGCAATTCGACCACTGCGTCCTGAGGCGAATAAAAAGCAAAGGGGACTGGTTGTTCCCACCAGCCAGGGGAAGAGACTCTCTGACAGGGAGATCTCCTCTGTCGTCGAGAAGTGGTGAGTTTGTTCCACAGGGCTCTACCGGAGGTGTCGTCGTGCAGATCGGCTCAGCGTTACCCTCGTCAGATTCTTAGGTCCTGTGGCGACTTCTGAAGATCCAGTCCCAAAAGCCCTGCTTTTATGCAGAAAACCCCCATTCATTCAGCCTAGCTGTCAATCAACACATGCTAAGTGGTGAGCGGGGAGGCTCACCACTTGGGCCAATCACTCCAGAGTGAACGGAGTTGGCCAGGCAACTCGGTCCAGGGTGCCTAAACCCCCTCCCACACCCCTGTGGTAACCCATACAGAATAGCACCACTTTGGAGGGTCTCTGTACACAGCCCGCCAAAAGTGGAAAAAAGGGCTCAACCTTTGGTTTGGGAGTCACAGAGACGAACACAGACGCCATTTTACAAACCGAGTTCTGGCAGAAAATACCATCCGATAAACTTATTTAAGATAAGTAGACCGGTGGTACGTTAGAGATTAACGAGAAAAAGTATCAATCTCCAACAATGGGACGAATCCCATAGGGTTATGTTCGGGGTCGAACATAACAAGTAGTTTCCACTGCCACCAGCCAAAACTCAACGAGGGGGGACGGGACAGTGCCCCCTCCAATAACAGATCTAGGAATAATCTAATTACCCCTACTAGTATGTCCACAATAAGATGGTTTGTACTAGTTCTGTTAGTAAATTTAGGTCTAGTAAAGCCAATGGTGACTTTACATGCCCGGGGAGACAGTAGTCAGTCCCCGGGTATGGAGTCTATGGCGGGGGTCCGCTAGGACGCCCCGGTGCTACGGCACGTAGGGTGCGGTGTAACACACATAGAAAAACATATGAGACCCTATGGAGTAAAAGACCCCATAGCCCATCGAACACATTGACATTCAAAGGAATTACACACATACATGTCCAAGAGTGGGAGGAAAAGAGTCTCACTCTTGGCAGGATGGAAAAAAAACAAACTCCAGAAATCCATCAAAGCTGCTGGAGGACTCACTAGGTTAGGAAATTCAGCCTAAACAGAGAATTCTCCCTAACATGCCACTGTGATACACCAGGGATGCATGTGACACTGACATGTAGGAGGCGGATTGGCAGATGTGGTGTGGATGTACAGATGCATGTACATCTGGTGGCGTGTGTGCATGTGTTTGCCAATCCCTGTGTTGCATGTGACATCAGGCTAACCTTCGGATGGTCATGGTGTTGTATGTGTATGGATGGTGCTGGCTGCTGCAACATTCCTGTTCATTTGCGCGTGTGTGTCGCTAGAAATGATATGTGTGTTGGGGAGTGTGATGCCATGTGTGAAGATTGAGACTGCCACTCATCTGCAACTGTCATGTGTGTATCAGACCATTGTACAGTGCCCTGATGCCTGTGTTCTGTCTCTCCCTGTCTGCAGCATCAACTGATGAAGAGGGTGCAGACGGTGCTGTCGATCCCACCGCCAGCCAGAGAGGCAAGGCCCAGCTCCCCTCCCAGGTTGCCATCTCGTCGGGAAGTGAGGTGTCTGGTGCTACCTCCACGGCCGCAGCTGCCGGGGGTAGGTCCAAGAGGCAGAGGTCGGAGGTGGACTCCTCAGCAGCAGAAGGGGCAGCTGAGACCCCACAGGGGCCTACGGAGGAAGATGGCACAGAGTCATCCAGGTTGATGGGGGGTTTGGTTGAGGAGGAGGCAGTGGAAGTCACACACACAGGGCCTGGAGGGGTGATTCTACTGGCGCCAGTGGTGCAGTTCAGGTGCAGGGACAGGAGACAGCACAGGCCACCGCGGAGGTGTCTGTGTGTAATCCTGTTCCCGATCCTGTGACTGCCTCATCCGGCACCAGCAGGGATGCCTTCGTCCAGACCTGTTTTCCGGGAGGGGATAGCCACACAACAACTGGCCTTCCTCTCCCTGCAGATGTGGCAATCCAGGACCGGCATGAGCCTGTCCTCGGTGGGGTGGCGTTGCCTGTTCGTGATATTTGGAATGACGTGCAGGGTTCTCGCAAGGACAGAGCACGTCATTTTGAATGACTCGAAGACCGCGTCAACCGACTGGACGAGGTCACCAGTGCTGGGTTTCTACGTGTGCTGGAGCTTCTGGCGACCCCCTCCTTAACTGAACTCCCTATGTGCCGGTCGTCCTCCATGCCATCTTCCTGCCAAAGTGTCACCCGGGCACCCTGTGGAGCTGTCCCTGACCCAGCGGCCAAGCTGGTGGAGGACACATCCCTGCCACAGTAGGGAGTCGGAGGTCCAACAGGGGTGTCCACTCCAAAAAGTGGACCCCAGCAGGTGGATGACATGCAGGCAACTACGGGCAGGGCACATGCATGGCAGCAGCAGGCTCAAGGTGGGAGCGATGATGTCTTGGGCCAACAACATCAGAGTGGCAGGCATCGGCCGGAGGGCAGGAGGACCCTGGATTGCAAGTGTCTTCCGTGTGGTAGCAGTTGGGCCAGGTCATATATGCGGAGCGGGGGCAGGCGGAAGAGGCACGGCTCACAATGGTCATAGAGGAGAACTCCATGCGCAGGGTGCTGAGGCGGGCCGAGTGCCTCAAGGCAATTTGCAGGGAGTTGGAGTTGAACATGGCATTGTCCCTGTGAATCCCCGGGGACATGGAAGACGCCTGCCTCCAGGACATAGACCAGGAGTTCGATGATGCCCTGGCCCGGGAAATCGTAAAGTGAGCCATTGGACTAGCCTGCCCCCATTGTATATAGTTTGTAGTGTTAGGTTTCATTTTCATTTTCCTTTATTTTGGGGTGATTGGACTATGCCCCACACTTTGGTATATAGTTTTTTTGATAGGTTTCATTTCTTTCGTTGGGCTCATGGACCCTGGATGAAATCGGTCTACATAATTGAACAGTGGATTTATGAGAGAATTTAATTTTTTTACTCACCATGGATCAATGGATTTTACAATTTACATTTCCTTTGGATTTGATTTGGTGGACCGAGAGTTTGGACTCGTTTTCTTTTGGGTCACTTTGGATTGGTTCTTCATATGTTTTTTTTATTCTGTTTTGGACTTGCATTTCATTTCATGTTTGAAATATTTGTCATGCTTTCATTTCATTTCATTAATTTTGTTCATAATACATTTTGATTTCTTACTTCCATGTGTGGTATTCGCTCATTGGGTTACTGCATGTGAAAAAGTGGATGTACACAATCACTGGCACCCAGTGTGTGTGTGTGAGGGACATGTACTGATGTGCATAGTTGACTTTTGGCTTTTGTGTCATGAAATAGGCATTTCAGTGTGGGGTGGATTGAGGACTTGATTGCCTCTCAAGACTGGGGTGGCGTGCTGTGGGAATTTGGTGGACACGAGGCCCATGATTGTGCATCTTTATGACGTGTTGGGGGGACATGAGTCGGGGCCTGCTGGCAGGTGCCCGTCAATGCCGGGTGGGTGGGGGTGCAGGGGGACATGAGTCGGGGCCTGCTGGCAGGTGCCCGTCAATGCTGGGTGGGTGGGGGTGCAGGGGGACATGAGTGTGGGCCTGCTGGCAGGGGCCCGTCAATGCTGCGTGGGTGGGGGTACAGGGGGACATGAGTGTGGGCCTGCTGGCAGGTGCCCGTCAATGCTGGGTGGGGGTGCAAGGGGACATGAGTCAGGGCCTGCTGGCAGATGCCCATCAATGCTGGGTGGGTGGGGGTGCAGGGGGACATGAGTGTGGGCCTGCTGGCAGGTGCCCATCAATGCTGGGTGGTGGGGGTGCAGGGGGACATGAGTCGGGGCCTGCTGGCAGATGCCCATCAATGCTGGGTGGGTGGGGGTGCAGGGGGACATGAGTCGGGGCCTGCTGGCAGATGCCCATCAATGCTGGGTGGGTGGGGGTGCAGGGGGACATGAGTTGGGGCCTGCTGAGAGGTGCCCATCAATGCTGGGTGGGTGGGGGTACAGGGGGACATGAGTCGGGGCCTGCTGGCAGGTGCCCGTCAATGCTGGGTGGGTGGGGGTGCAGGGGGATATGAGTGTGGGCCTGCTGGCAGGTGCCCATCAATGCTGGGTGGGTAGGGGTGCAGGGGGACATGAGTCAGGGCCTGCTGGCAGGTGCCGTCAATGCTGGGTGGGTGGGGATGCAGGGGGACATGAGTCGGGGCCTGCTGGGAGGTGCCCATCAATGCTGGGTGGGTGGGGGTGCAGGGGGACATGAGTCGGGCCTGCTGGCAGGTGCCCGTCAATGTTGGGTGGGTGGGGGTGCAGGGGGATATGGGTGTGGGCCTGCTGGCAGGTGCCCATCAATGCTGGGTGGGTGCGGGTGCAGGGGGACATGAGTCAGGGCCTGCTGGCAGGTGCCCGTCAATGCTGGGTGGGTGGGTGGATTGTGCAGGGGGACATGAGTCGGGGCCTGCTGGCAGGTGTTCATCAATGCTGGGTGGGTGGGGATGCAGGGGGACATGAGTTGGGGCCTGCTGGGAGGTGCCCATCAATGCTGGGTGGGTGGGGGTACAGGGGGACATGAGTCGGGGCCTGCTGGCAGGTGCCCGTCAATGCTGGGTGGGTGGGGGTGCAGGGGGATATGAGTGTGGGCCTGCTGGCAGGTGCCCATCAATGCTGGGTGGGTAGGGGTGCAGGGGGACATGAGTCAGGGCCTGCTGGCAGGTGCCGTCAATGCTGGGTGGGTGGGGATGCAGGGGGACATGAGTCGGGGCCTGCTGGGAGGTGCCCATCAATGCTGGGTGGGTGGGGGTGCAGGGGGACATGAGTTGGGCCTGCTGGCAGGTGCCCATCAATGCTGGGTGGGTGGGGGTGCAGGGGGACATGAGTGTGGGCCTGCTGGCAGGTGCCCATCAATGCTGGGTGAGTGCGGGTGCAGGGGGACATGAGTCAGGGCCTGCTGGCAGGTGCCCGTCAATGCTGGGTGGGTGGGTGGGGGTGCACGGGGACATGAGTCGGGGCCTGCTGGCAGGTGTTCATCAATGCTGGGTGGGTGGGGGTGCAGGGGGACATGAGTTGGGCCATAACCGTCAATGCTGTGTGGGTGGGGGTGCAGGGGGACATGAGTTGGTGATCACTAGTACAAGGTGACATGTGGGCTGGCTGGGGGGCATGCCCATGGTGGATGGCTGCCTGTGGGACATGACCAGGGGTGCAGGGTAGTCCCCTGTGGTGTGGGCTGCCTACAGGGGCTCGGGAGGGGGTAGTGGGCACACCTGGGAGGACCCACACTGCCAATTCACATGTGAAACATCCCGCGCACCCCAGTGAATTCACGTACCCCGCTATGCAAGCGAAGTCGCGTGTGAAACTTCCTGCGCACCCCAGAAATACACGTACCCCACTCGCCCAAGGCCTATCACGTGTGAGACCCTCCACGCACCCCACTGGATACACATACCCCACTCTGCAAGCAAAATCACTTGTGAAAGTAGCCACGTACCCCTCAGAATACACGTACCCCGCTCTGCAAGGGGATTCACGTGTGAAACTCCCTGCGCCCCCCAGAAATACATGTACCCCGCTCGCCCAAGGCCTATCACGTGTGAGACTCCCCGCGCACCCCACTGGATACACGTACCCTGCTCTGCAAGTGAAATTGTGTGTGAAACTCCCTGCGCACCCCAGGAATACACGTACCCCGCTCACCCAAGGCCTATCGCGTGTGAAACTCCCCGCGCACCCCACTGGATAAAAGTACCCCGCTCTGCAAGCAAAATTACTCCCAGCGCACCCCAGAAATACATGTACCCTGCTCGCCCAAGGCCTATCGCATATGAGACTCCCTGCGCACCCCACTGGATACTCATACCCCGCTCTGCAAGTGGAATCACATGTGAAAGTACCCGCGCACCCCTCAGAATACACATACCCCGCTCAGAGAGCGAAATCATGTGTGTAAGTACCCGCGCACCCCTCAGAATACGCGTACCCTGCTCAGACAGCGAAATCACATGTGAAACTTCCCGCACACCCCAGAAATACACGTACCCTGCTCACACAAGTCATATCGCGTGTGAATCTTCCTACGCCTCCCCAGGAATACTCGTTCCCCACTCGCGCGGTTGCAGTATAGCGGCCCTGTTAGCTGGTCCAGGGTTAGCGCAGCCCTTAGCACTGCATTTGGGATTTCAATGGTTTTTCCTTGTGCAAGGGGTGTTGTTGGGGGTGCTGTGGGATATTCTCTGCGCCAGCGCTCAAAATGGCTTGGCAATTCCATTAATACGCAGTGCGCCAGAATGCTGTTTAGCGCACACAGCTGGCACACGCTGGCGCACACTCCCTCTCTGCGCTGCTCGTGTGCGCTGCCTCTGTGCTGAAATCTATGAATGACCCCTCTAAAGCTCTCAGCAGCCATTGTAAATAGTCAAATGCGCAGTTCACACTCAAAGAGCTGATTTATTTCATGCGGAAACAAAGCTTCAGATGAAAAAAGTCAAGAGGGTTACAACTTCTTCAGACATTTCAAGTTTTGATAATCCTTTCATAAGAAAGGGAGACATTATGGCTGTAATAATACAGAAAGGTGTTAATCATTTGCCAAAAAACACAATTGATGGAAATTCAAGGCAATGCTCCACAAGATGAAAAGGAGTTATGGGAAAGGAGGGGATGTTCCTTATCCCCCTCCGAAGCATTATGGAGGCAAGATAGCTCTGGGAAGCTCGTAATGCCAGTAGCATTATTAAGGGTAGCACTTGAACTGCTGCATAACCCTGCGCATGTATTTTAGTTTTTTTTTTTTGTATTTTTGAATTTGTAGTGCGCACAGAACAGATGGAACATCATTCGAGCCGAACATAGCTAAAATACAGGACAGCAGAGAGTCAAGTGACCTATCTAAACAGGTTTTCAATGCTTTGTGGAATTAATAGAGAGAGGTAAGAGTTCTCAATTTCAAAGGTAGAGAGTTCCATAGTTTTGAACCAAATACTGAGAATCTTCCATCTCCCCGACTTGTACACTGAAAGGGGTACAGATAGAAGATGAAGGTCACTATATACGCAGCTGTCTGACAGGACAATATGGATGGATCAGATCTCTCAAATATTGAGGGGCGATGCCATTAACACATTTAAAAACAAGGCACACTGCTTTGAATCTTATGCGATCCTCTATCGACAGCCAATGCAACTCATGGCATGTACCTAGGGAAAAGACTTGCAGCAACTATTGTGGAGGATTGCTTTGTAACAAGCCTACCCCCCAAAAATTGGATGCCAGCAAAGAAAGTGAAAACCTGTTTTTGATTATTAGTCACAACTGCTAGGGAACAGGATGACAGGAAATGTGTACTGTGTACACGTGAGGAGATAGGGAAGCTTAGGGAACACTAATCAACACACCAGAGCAAAGTAGAAATGAAATGGAAAAATCGGTTTTGGGAGAAATCAAATGCAAAAGGGAAAATACAGCGGCAAATGGAGATTGGTTTTGCACTGGATTTACAATGACAGGCAGCTCAGAAAAGGGGTTTGGCTCAGAATAGGAACATCGGTTTTCACTGACAAGGACTGAGACACATAACAGATAGACTTGTTGGCAAAAAGGGATTGCTCTCAATGGGACTACAGTTTGGGTTTTTACTAGGACAGATGCAAATAGAAATTTGCGGGGGGATGCACACAATACACAGACAAGCTTGGTTTTCAGTCACAAGGAGACTAATTCTTTTGAGGCAACATTTTAATGACTATAATAATTAAAGAAATACACCAGGGCAGGGTGGTTAATTTCGAATTTCAACCAACTTGTACCATGAATTTCAAAGGGTAATTAATTGATTTACTTAAAATATGCTAATGATATCCACAGACACTGAGAGGTTTACCAAAGGGAATATGCTAACAGACACAGTCTAAACACAGATTGTTCTATGGGAGGTGACTGAATTACGCTGGCAATTTGGGGCTTTCAACGGGGGTTAATGCTACAAAAAGGAAGGGCTTATGCAATTTAGGGTTGGGGTTATTTGCTAGTAACAATGTAAGCCTTGGTTTGGGATTCTGGAAAGCCAACTGGATCTCAGGAGACTCTAGACAGATAGGCTAGGGGTTGGGTCACTGCACTTTGCCTTGGTTTGTGATTATGGACAGCCAGATGGATCTCAGGACACTCCAGACAGCTAGGCAAGGGGTTTGGTCTCTGTACTCTCAAAGATGGTATGGTTTAGCCACCTCATCTCCGTCCCCCTTCTCCTGTCTCCCTGGATTTTGTCACCCTCTAGTCAAACTTTAGCCACACTTGCTTTCTTTGAGATCCCTGAGCCCCTGCCTCCAAGTCTTGTAGACCAGGGAATTATGACACTCTTAGTAACCACACATTTGACTGTGGGATAGTTCAGTGCTAGGTGAGACTCCTAGCGGAAAGTGGGGCTTTTACTAGTGAAGTTTTTGCCTTAGTCCAAACTCTTTTTTTCCGGTATTATGAACCTCTTCAAAGGTGATTGAAGTCTTGTGGGAGGAGACATAATTTACATTACTTTAGTCAACCCACACAGCATATTTCCCTGACATTTTTCTTCTGTGAGTAGTGTTATCTTTTCACTGTGGCTTTTTAAAGACAATTTTCTTTTTCACATGGGTGCAAACTGTTTTTGCATTTAATGTCTGAAATCCTGGCTTGTAGGTCACTGGATTCTTTTATTTCTCCTTTTTGAGTGAGTTCGCATTTGTTGTTAGTCCATTGACAATGGGGTACAGTCCCCCTTCCACACGGTTCTCTGATTTGACATGAATAAAAGAAAAAGACAAGCCGTTTTTCATTTGCATTGTTTAAGGGCTGTTGTTCAAGTGAAATGTAAAGCAAAAGCCGTGTCTGGTGGCGGTGTTGAAATTCATGCCCCTCATGTGAATTAAAATAAAAATAAAGCAAAGGCCGTTCTTTTAATGCAGTGTATAACTTCTTGTCATTCAGATGAAATAAAAGTAACGCATGGCCGTTATTGGATTACAGTGTTCAACTGTTTGCCGCTCATGTGACAGGGAAAGCAAAGCATGGCTGTTTTTGGAGGAAGTGTTTAAATGCAGTTTTTCAGGTGAAAGGGATTTCTGTTTAGGGCCTACCCGACAGATGCATTAAGGAATCAACCCGGGTCGTACCACCACCTACTCGTTCCAGGAACTAGTAACGGGAGATGAATGAGCACGCCTCTGACTCCCCCCTCGAGGATTAGAAGTGATTCCTAAAAGACAGCAAAAATAATAGGAAATGAGTTACTTGCTTATTTGACATGTATGACTGCTAGTATCTCTGTCATTTCAGATAAATACAGAAGCAAGGGGTGTTGGTCTCAGGACAGAGATGAAGACCATTCAACAACCCAATTACAGAAATTATTACCTGTACCAAAACTATTTGTGGGAGACTCAATCCTAATTCGCAACTTTACTAGGAAGTGGCGTGAGCTCCATTTTACTGGTCACTACATCACTGCAAACATTACTTCCTCAGCAGTCCAAGTCCAAGAAAAATGTGCCTGGAATTCATTTGGGCAATGTTAAACTGTATGCTGGCGAGACCGGTCCACCCCCACCCATTGATTCGGAAGCAAGTCATCACAAAGTAGTTCAGCACGTGAAGACTCGATTGATGATGAGGAATTGATCAGTGACAGGAAGAGGGAACAATTCTCCGATTCCTTCCTTACCAAATTTCTCTTTGGACATACCAATGGTCCTGTCTAATGTCACCATTCACTGGCTCTTGCTTATTGTCTTTATTTGTATTCTTCAGACACATCCTGTACTTGTGGGGAGAAGTACTAACATTTGTGTGTTCTTGCACAATCCTAAAAATGGTCCAACAATAAGGAGACTATTCTCAGCAATCATTGAGCATATTTTGCAACTATCAGAGCACTTGACGAATTTGCCTGATTAAAAAGGTATTTTCTTTCCTTAAAAATTAGTGCACAGGAATAATGTGGGATTCTGAAAATGATGCAGTGGTGGGTAATGAGCAAGCTCAGCGATGTGTAAGGAATCACCGTTAGTGGGGACTAATGTATTGGTGCCATATATATGTCTGCACTGCATCTTTTATTATTTTGCTGTTTCTGCTAATGCATGTTGCTTATCTTGTCGGTCCAAAGCAAGCAGCAGTCCCCTTGATCCTTCGCACATCAGTGACCCTTACAGACATATATGTTGCACAAAGGCCAAGACCATATGTGATTATCCCTACACCAATGACATGTGCAAAGTCCCCTATTTCACTGACAAGTGGTTCCTGTGGTTCCCCCTTTAGGAAGGAGGATACTGATATATTTCATGAGATTCTTATAAAAGCTCACTTGGCAAGAAAGAGACCTAAGAGTCCTCCAAGAGAAGATGATTATGAATTAAATAATTATCTAGAAAATACTGCACATTTGGGGACCAACATGTGGTATCAGCACATGAAAGAAGTAGGAAAGAGTCCCTCTGATGAGAGCTGCTATGTTTGTGCTCTCCTACACTATGCATTGGGCAATTCTAAAATATTCAGATATAGAAATAGGCATTCAAACCGCACATTGCCTAACAGACCTTGCACTTTTCCATGCAAAAGGTCAATTCCAGGGTCGAACGGCATCCTTGGTATAAAGGACAGAATGGAGAGCACCAGAATAAAATGATTATCTTCAAGATTTGAAAACAAGAGCAAGGCCATACACAAAGGAACATGTGATAAAATACAAACAGCCTGGAATGAAGGGACCAGGAATCGGATAGGAGATAAATAAAAAGCTCAATTGCCAAGGGAAAATTGAAGAAGAGGTACGAAGATGCAAGAAGAGAGGCCAAATGCAGATCTGGGGAACAGTACTTTCACCAGATGGATGGGAAGAAGGCAAATTCGTATGCAGAGCAGTGGCAGTAACTGGACATTGCAAACCAGTTAAAGAACGTGTGGAGACAGTATTTAAACCTCTTTGGCTGAAGCTTGCCAAACTACTGATCTGGGTTGAAGATAAGGAGGCCCACTGCAGATAGTACCTCTAGCCTGTGATTAACTATGCTTCAGAAACAATGGAACAGGAAAAGCTTGAGAACATCAAAATTGCGGTTGAATCTTTGATGTTCCAGGAATGAAGGATGGGACAGTAGTAATAATGGACCACTACTTGGCCTGTGGTCTAGACCTTATATGAATCTACCCAGAGTTAGGGGAGGACTGTGTTCCATGTTGATTATTCATGTTCCAGCATTAGTGGTCCCAAGAAGTGTCTTGAACATTGGAGAATTTCCAAAAGCTGATGCTCACCTGAGGAAGAAGAGGTCACTTAGATTTCACAATTTAACAAAGAGGGAGAACTATTTCTCAGCCAAATCAGTAGATGCTTTCAATGCTATTCTGTATGAACACAGGTTGTTCAGCAAGACTGCATCAGTATTCACAACTATCTTTTTGTCAGGGATCCAGACAATGGAGAATGCCAAATGGTTACAGATAACCAGATGGGAACTCCTGCAGACGATCAACAGCACCACACAGGGATTCAACATGATCAAAGAAGAGCTGAGAGCATAAGACTGATGACTCTCCGGAATAGATATGTGTTGGACATGATTACAGCAATGGATGGAGGTGTTTGTGCCAATATCGGGGAATCATGTTGCACATTCATTCCTTCTCATGATGTTGTGAATGGGACCTTGACAGAGGCCATAACGTTGTTGACAAACTTACATACCAAGATGGAAGATGAAGTAGAAGATACTGCAGATGACCGCTGGTTTTGCAGCAATCTTCTCATGTGTACCACAGTGGATGGCAAATATCTTTAAGTTTTTAGCAGCATTATTACTGGTGATAATGTTTGAATTTTGTGTGATCAAAATAATAATCACACAATACAAGAAGACAGAAAAGAAAGCAGTAGGAATGAAGATCCTAATCGATGTTGAATCTGGATTTGCACCCAAAGAGATAACTTAGGAAGAAATCAGAGAATGTATAAAGACTAGAATCCATGCACCTGAAGGAACAATGTTCCTGTATCCGAGCGACCACACAACGTGGGAAGATGGATCTCCTACATGAAGGCTTATGACCTGGAGCGTTGATAGCCATGTAAAATCAGCAGGATCTTTGAAAGTTGTGATAAATATGTGGACTCCTAAGAAACACTTCTTCAAGAGAGGATGTCCCGATCAGAGACTGGTGAGAGAGTGGTCGATGAATCAACCAAAGGGGCGAATGTAGAGGAGGAGCCAAAAGCCTCTACTGGAAGTGCCACCCCTAATTTGCCTATATGTTGAGAACCGGAAATAGTGACAAGCAAGACATCTGTAATGATGCCTTTAACACAAGCAGCCTTTGAAGCAAAGTATCCATTGAGAAGACCACTCTTTATTTACCCATGAAGAATTGACAGCCTTTTGTGAAAGATCCCTGAAGAGCACATGAAGACGATGAAAGAAGAGACTGCTGATGTCACATGAAGAAAGTGACACACCTCAGAAGAGATGACAAAAGAAAAGATGAAAAGACCCTATAGAATCTGATGACGAAGTAAGACCTGAGTAAACATTCCCATGAGAAATGCAGATAACACATATGAAAAGCACGGAAGAAAATGACAGTTATTTTATAATTGTACAGATGCAGTAATGCAGTAGACAAAGTAATCATAATGCTGTCTATACGTAGTGAATAGATTGCAGCAATGAGCCAATGTATATATATGCATAGGAATATGGAAGTTCTACATAGTATTTGAGCAAACTGGACCCTGTGAATAGAAGGGCTGGAAAAGTGTGGCACAACAAAAGAAACTTAGCTGAGAATAGAAGGAGCATCAAGCCTCCTACTTGGCCAAGTGTCAAGCGGTGAAGCAGTCAAGAAACTCGTCAATCATAATGAAATGATACAATGTACAAGAAGACGAGAAGCCAAGCTCCTGTTAAGGTGCAGTTGAAGGACATTGGGTGCCAAGTTTTATTCAATTAATATTATTAAATACAGCGAGGAAGCTCACACGTGGTCTCCAGTCACACGGCCAGATGAAAATAGACTCTTGGACAGGCTACACCGAGACCAGAAGATAAAGTCATACCCATACTCCTTTTTTATTCCCAGGAGCTGTGCTACTTTACATGGCCAAGTACAAAGACTATTCTCATGGCAGACAGCTTGAGTGATGATGGACTGATTGGGTGGCGAGGCATGGTCAAGTCCAACAAACTGGCACCTGGGATACCAGCATGCCTGCTGCTAACGAGTGGAATATTCCAGAAGGGCACATGCATGCCAACCAATTATAAAGGGCCACATACTAAAGAGCCCTATAGTTTAGAGACCCAATAAGACATGTATTTTATGACCCTCACAATGACTTGCTCTGGGGGTGGGCAAAGTTGTCCACCTGACAGTAGAGATCCAATCACAGCACCAACCATCACAGAAAATATACCTAGATGTTTCCTGTTACCCAACCACAACCCTACATAAGTTTCTTAGTGCCACGTAGGATGATGTCACTGATGACGAATATTTGCTATATAATCATGTTATTTATGAAATACGAACAAGACCTTACTGTCGAACCTTGGATGATGTCCGTTGTACTCCCTGTTTTAGATAATTGATATTAAAACAGACAAAAGTCTTTTGCCAACTTCCTGAGTCAGTTGAATTATTGATGTTTGATTAATTTCTCCATCCCCATCCACCCTGTAGAGTGTTACCTCGTCTTAAAGAGACAAAACGGTGCAAAGGAAAGCTTTAGTGTGCTGCATGGTAACAATAATTGTTGATGTGGATGGACCGTCATAGTCAAAACAACTTTGTTTGAACCCTTTGAATCATTTGTTTCTTAAGAGGTGTCCATCGAAAGCAAATACTGTCATCCCTATTAACCATACATATTGCTGGATTTCATGAAGAGCTGACCATCTTGCAACAGGAGACCACACATTATTTTCAGAATAATGTAAAGACTAGCAGTAGGTACAATATAATGTATCTGGTAAGTACATTTTGCCTACCCTGCAGCCCTATATTTTTCACATGGGGCATCCAGATCTAACTGTGGGTATAGGACCACTTAAATACCTGACCCTTGAATGACATCAGTAAAAGATTTAGGCATTTACAATGCATACCTGCGGTTTGCTCTGAGACCTATACTCGTTGCACTGAGCAAAGATGGGCAAAGGTCGTCTGAAAGAACTAACATGTGGCAAAGCTAAAACTATGATGTTGCAGAAAGTTGTCCACCCTGCTCAGTAACATCAATACATAGTCTCCGTGTTTGGCAATGCCTGGCAGCATGTTAATACAATGCAGGTAGTCACAGGACAGACCAGAAAAAAATATTTTGAAAAAGTTCAGACTTGCTCATTAGTATGACAAGTAAACCCGCTTTCCTAGTAAACCCAATGTTAACATTGTGTCCGCAGTGGCCTAAAACCAACATTACACAACTTTGAAAATATTTTGTGGGGTCCTTGATATTCCAGATATTCCATGTAAACATATCATCCTCATGGTGTGTGGCACTATGGAGGCCAACATATAGTGGAAAGGCGCTATATGATTGAGTTTGAGACTGCTGGTCTTTCAGCTACCATTATTTGTAAATTGAGAAAGGATCATGGAAAGCGACTTTGGAGACCGGTGTAGAAGAACATGGTCATTTGGTGTCAATTGCAGTGTATCATACTTCAAGAAGTGAGATTCTTTTAACTAACACAAACTCATTAAAAAAAGCAAGCAACCTTCAAACACATGTCTAAGGCCAAAGGCGGATGCAAATATGTGCCAATGATTTCTGAATCACTGCATTACTCAAGTGAACATGCTTCACAGCTTCTATATTCTCACTGGCCTGAAATATGAAAATGACAAAGCTTTTTGAAGCTTGTCTTTATTTTAATGAATCCAAGGATACAAGCAATAAAGCATGCCTACATTCGTATAAGCTGTACGACAACCACGTTCACACTCTCTCCTGAAGATAACCTTCTTCCATGTCGGGTGTGTGTGTACGGTTTCTGCAATATAAACTTCTCCCAGCTGCTTTCACAGCTTACTACCATCCTCTAAATATGCACTTAGATGAGAGATCGACATTTAACAGCGTTTCTCTAAATTTCCAGCTTCAAGTACAGAAATCGTGTTTGTTGGACCAGCAACACCCAGTTTGTAGTTGCAGTGGATTTTGTATTTTTCTTTCCTTATAAGTGGTAAAAATGCCTGAACTGACGACATTGGGTAGATGGTCTACTTGTTGATGATGACAATTGTGACAGTGATGCTCCCAGATGGATGTATCAATAGCAATGCATGGGGATGTATGTTGTCTACATGCATGCACGTGATTGTGTTTTCTAGTCCAGTTGTGCCAACATGATGGACGGTGTCCAATCCTTTAATCACGTGGAATGGAATACTGTCCTTTATGTAGGATGTCTGCAGTCTACACTAAATTGCATCACCAGTGAGATGAACATCACAAGTGATCAGTGAAATGTAGGCAGACCAACTGATTCTGTGGAAGAGGATACGACTCGCAACAGCAACGGTTTTCTATTTCAATCCTTAAGGTGCATGGCAACTACTATTACACGTTCATGTGATATTATCTTTAGGTGGGATTTTTCCTTTTTGGGATTATATTATACTATGTAATAAAGAGCCGAGTGTAGACACTCTAATTGTAGATTCCAAACTGACAAGATTGACAACACAGAATTTACGGTGTGGTGGTCCTGAGCATAGCACAAATAGGTAACATAATAAAAAAACACATTTAGCAACTGTTGCTAAGATAAACTCAGAGCTGCTGGTCAGCCTGACAAGAAAATAATATCTGTGCAATAGAGCATCACGTAATCAGTTGACAGATATTGCACGATCATTAATGGCAACCACAGGAGGTTAAACATCTGTGCAAAGAAAACACATTTATGACGCATACACACACACAGCCAAGACCTCTTCAGTGATGATTTTCATAGTTGACTTGGTAAGTAAATGGATGGATCCATGCATAGGTGTGTATATGAATAGTGAATGGATGTAGGGTTAAAGATGTGCATTAGCACTATGGAAGTGGATGTATGTCCTTGCGGTTGTGTGCTAACCTTGGGAAAGACAGGCAGAAAGGCGAATGGGTTACCTGAGCTTAAGGTATGCTGAATATTATCTCATCATTATCAATGCTACATTAAATTGATATTGCCATGTCCACAATATGAGCCCAGCTCAGCTGTGGAAGGAATATGTGTATTTTTGCCAGAAAGCCTGGTACTGGCAGCTTGCATGGCACTGAATGACTGTGCCTCTCCTTTGATCCTTTGCGAGACCTAGTAACACCTTTCTCCATCAGGACATCTGTCCAGCATGAGCTGTGTTAGGAAAAAGGAATCAAAGGCAACCTACAGCCTAAAAGGACTAGCCTCACACCAGGGTGTTGTTTACTGAAAGGGACTTTGGTATTATGGGCATGGGAAGGGAGTGGACAGTCAGTGTAGAAAGAGGGAGCTAGTATAGTTGGAGGAAAATGTTACCATCTTATTTCTGTATATACCTCTCTTACCTTCCTATCTCTTGCATTTCCATTGGCACAAAAAACACTTTAGGCATGATGCCAGAAGGCAAACACAACTTGTCTCAAAGACAGAAATTGGACTGATTAAAGCAGGCTTGCTTTAGGCCAAACACCTGTGAACATTTGCATTCAAAAGAGGGAGTCTCCAACGCCTTTTTGATACACCTTTGGACTTCAAGACTTAAGGAAACATTTATTCGGACCTCTTTTGGGAGAGATGACCTTTCCAAAGTCATCAGCCATTGAAGTGAGGAAGGATTGCAGGGCTAGAGCAAGCTCTTCTCCCTATTCACTTTCGTTGTGAATTGAGTGTGACTCTTGCTGAGGACCAGGACCTGCCACTGTGCACCATATCTCCCTCTCTTGGAAACCGTGGGTTTCACATCATCTTGAGAGCCATGACAGCCAGAATCCCTGTTTTCACCATCAAACCACCTCAAGCAACCTCTAAGTTCCCTTCTACACCACCAAGCCAATGGGAACCACCACTGTTGCCTTTGGCACTCACTTGACTTCAACCAACAGCACTTGCACCATTGAATCAGCTTTTGTGCTGTAGTGCTCCAGCAGAGTCTCGTTACCTGCCTAGCTTGAAAACCAGTGCACTGAGTACTTGACTCAAAATGTCTGCATCAGACACAAAATCGAAGCACAAACGTTTTGCTTAACAGCTCGACTTGCACCCCTGGATCATTGCATCATACATTGACTTGAACCAGCGGTACCCCTCATCTCGAACCATTCTTGATTGTCAAACTGCTCCGGTTGATCCTTTAGATCTGAACTGCCCGATGCTACTTCAGAGACATGGAGCACCTGATCAACCAAATGCCCACTCACTGCCTGGGCAGATGTGATTCAATGCATTCAACACATTTTAGAACCACTTACATAACCACTTGAAGTCTGGATCAACCTGTTGACCACCAAAAATTAGATTAAAGGTATTCTACCCAGCTAGCCCAACTGTTGGGGCTCTAGAGACTGGCTCAGGAACGTTTGCACCTTTTTTCCACTGAAAGACATATCCTTTTAAATTCACTTTGTTGGCTTCTTGCCATTGTACTTTTTTCATTAACGAGTTCTGCATCTTTCTATCTATTGCATATTCTCTGTTCTCTCTTACAGACATAGGTTTTTATAGTGTGTTATAGTTATTTATACATTGGTGTTTTTAATTAAAGTATATATATATATATATATTACACGGCCACGGTAGTGACCGTGTAGATATATTTAAGTTGTTAATCCATAGGAAGAACACTTTTTGGGAGGCTTATAACTTCGCTCTCCCTGGACGAATCCTCACCAAACTTTGCAAAAAAAGTATATGGCCCACTCTGAATTTTTTGCGAAGTTTGGTGAAGTTTGGTTCGGGGGGGGGGGAGTTATAGGGGGTCCCGAAATGTCTTTTTTCCCATAGACTGAATGGGGGAAAAACTTTGCGCAAGCCTACAGCCCTAACCGCTGGGACGGATTTTCACCAAATTTGCGGCAGGAGCAGCAGCTTGGTCCCGAAAGCATGCTTTTGTAAATTTGGTGCACATCCGTCCAATAGTTTTTTTTTTAAAAACAATCAAAAAGTTGGTCTAAAAAAAATGTGTGATATCTATGTCCACGGGCAGGACAGCGATTGGCTAATCGGCTCACGTCATGTCCACGGACACGCAACGTGTCCGCAGATTGGCTGGAGTGTAGTGTGATGTGTGTCAGATTGTTCCGATGTGCCCGCCATCTTGGATCCGCCGACATCGTGGTGGCGAACAGAGGCGAAATGCAGTTTTGGTGTGCAAGAGTGCTTGGGGAGGTTTGGGGAGTAAGAGATGGGTAAAATACTGTATTTGTTTAGGTGGCAGGTGCTAGTGATGTATTCGCCATGTCCGCGCCGTCCGGGATGTTTGTAATTAGTGAAAATGAGGGGTGTCCGAAGGATAGTATTTGTGTCCGTGCTGTGCGCAGGCAAGTTGAAACTGTTCTAATGACACGCGCAGTGTCAGCAGACATAAAAATTGACCATGTGCCGCAGTTGAAATGTTTGATTCTATGGGTGTGATATGCTGTGGTGGTTGTGGCTAGGGCCTAGAGTCTTGGGTGCATGGCCCCAAGGCCATATGCCCAAGACCGAAGTTATTAGTACTGGAGTTATAAGCCACCATGGGTGTGATATGCTGCAGTGGTTGTGGCCAGGGCTTAGAATCTTGGGTTCATGGCTGGAGCCGTAGGTCGTAGGCCATACACCCAAGACTCTAGGCCCTGGCCACAACCACCACAGCATATCACACCCATACATCACATCCATAGAATCAAATATCTATCAGGTGGTTGTGGGCAGGGCCTAGAGTCTTGGGTGCATGGCCAAAGGCCATGCACCCAAGACCGAAGTTATAAGCACTACAGTTATAAGCCAGCATGGGTGTGATATGCTGTGGTGGTTGTGATATACTGCAGTGGTTGTGGCAGAGCCTAGAGTCTTGGGTGCATGGGCAAAGGCCATGCACCCAAGACCGAAGTTATAAGCACTACAGTTATAAGCCAGCATGGGTGTGATATGCTGTGGTGGTTGTGGTTGTGATATACTGCAGTGGTTGTGGCAGAGCCTCGAGTCTTGGGTGCATGGGCAAAGGCCATGTTCCCAAGACTGAAGTTATATGCACTGAAGTTATAAGCCACCATGGGTGGCTTACAACTTCGCTCTCCCTGGATGCATTCTCTCCAAACTTTGCAGAAAGTGTGAAATGCGTGGGCCCATATAGACAGTTAAAATGGTTGATTCTATGGGTGTGATCTATGGGTGAGATATGCTGCAGTAGTTGTGGCCAGGGCCTAGAGTCTTGGGTTCATGGCCGAAGGCCGTGAACTCAAGACCTAAGTTATAAGTACTGAAGTTATAAGGCACCATGGGTGTGATATGCTGCAGTGGTTGTGGGCAGGGCCTAGAGTCTTGGATGCATGGGCAAAGGCAATGCACCAAAGACTGAAGTTATATGCACTGAAGTTATAAGCCACCATGGGTGGCTTACAACTTCGCTCTCCCTGGATGAATTCTCACCAAACTTTGCAGAAAGAGTGATATGGGTGGGCCCATATAGACAGTTAAAATGTTTGATTATATGGGTGTGATCTATGGGTGTGATATGCTGCGGTGGTTGTGGCCAGGGCCTAGATTCTTGGGTGCATGGCCAAAGGCCATGCACCCAAGACCTAAGTAATCGAATATCTATCAAATGTTTGAAATCTACACTTTCTGTACTGTTTGATTTGTATAGTTTGTATGTGAAGTTTCGGCTACGTCATGTCATTAAGACTGTAGAGTTTGGTAACAAGCACTGTAGTATAACATATCCATGGAGGTGAACATTTTGTATTGTGGTGTATGGTTAGATGTTTGCTTCAATGGTTCTGTTATGCAGCAGTATTTATGCGTTGTATCAGAATATACTTACTGTTTGATTTGTTGAGATTGGATACATTTTTTTCATGAGTTTGGTAACTGGAGTACATATTATTTTTACATTTCTGTGATAAAAGAAAAGAGCATGTTACTGTATGTATTTTGTAAAGACTTATTACATTGCATAATAGACATTTCAGCTTTTTTTCGACCCTCGTATTTACAGGCCGATTCATGGAATTAATGTGCGCCGAAAATTTCGGCGCAAGCGTGCGAAAACGTTCAATTCGCAGTGAAAGAGTGAAAATCGCAGTGCAAGTGCGAATATCACAGGGAAACCAGCGCACATCTATTCATGGAAGTCCGTGTGCGAGTAAAATCAGGGATGTGCGCTGAAAAAGTGCGCGGCACACGCAGGCGCATAGGTCACAAAAAGTACGAATATACAGCTCTGATGAATGTCCCATACTGTGGCCCCCTAGGACAAATGACGTGCAAAGGGGTATGCGACAAACAACGACACCCGCTGTGTGAAAAATTAGCTTGTGCGTGTATTTCGTGTGTGCGCATGAAGTTTCACACGTGATCGTGCCTGGGGGAGCGGGGTACGTGTATTTCAGGGGTGCGCGTGAAGTTCCACACACGATCGTGCCTGGGGCAGCGGGATACGTTTATTCCAGGGGTTCGCAGGAAGTTTCAAATGCGATAGGTCCTTTTCGAGTGGGGTGCGTGTATTCCTGGGGTTCGCGTGAAGTTTCACACGCGATTGGCCTTGGTCGAGCGGGGTATGTGTATTTCGGGGGTGCGCGGGAATGATCACACGCGACAAGCCCTGTGCGAGTGGGGTACGTGTATATCTGGGGTGCAGGGCAGTCCTACACGTGAATTGGCAGTGTGGGTCCTCCCAGGTGTTCCCTCTACACCCTCCACGGCAACCTGCAGGCAGCCCACACCACAGGGGACTTCATGTTCCGCAGGCAGCCCATCCACCATGGGCATGCCCCCCAGGCAAGCCACATGTCAGCTTGCACCACTACTACTACTGATCATCAATGCATGACCCCCTGCACCCCCACCCCCTAGCAGTGCGGGGCACCTGCCAGCATGCCCACACTCATGTCCCACTCATGTCCCCTTGCACCCCCACCCCCCAGCAGTGCGGGGCACCTGCCAGCAGGCCCCCACTCATGTCCCACTCATGTCCCCCTGCACCCCAACCCCCCAGCAGTGCGGGGCACCTGCCAGCAGGCCCCCACTCATGTCCCCTTGCACCCCCACCCCCAGCAGTGCGGGGCACCTGCCAGCAGGCCCCCACTCATGTCCCACTCATGTCCCCTTGCACCCCCACCCCCCACCAGTGCGGGGTACCTGCCAGCAGGCCCCCACTCATGTCCCCTTGCACCCCCACCCCCAGCAGTACGGGGCACCTGCCAGCAGGCCCCCACTCATGTCCCCTCGCAGCCCCACACCCCAGCAGTGCGGGGCACCTGCCAGCAGGCCCCCACTCATGTCCCACTCATGTCCCCCTGCACTCCCACCCCCCACCAGTGCGGGGCACCTGCTAGCAGGCCCCCACTCATGTCCCCTTGCACCCCCACCCCCCAGCAGTGCGGGGCACCTGCCAGCAGTCCCCCACTCATGTCCCCTTGCACCCCCACCCCCTAGCAATGCGGGGCACCTGCCAGAGGCCCCCACTAATGTCCCCTTGCACCCCCACCCCCCAGCAGTGCGGGGCACCTGCCAGCAGGCCCCCACTCATGTCCCCTTGCACCCCCACCCCCCAGCAGTGCGGGGCACCTGCCAGCAGGCCCCCACTCATGTCCCCTTGCACCCCCACCCCCCAGCAGTGTGGGGCACCTGCCACGAGGCCCCCACTCATGTCCCACTCTTGTCCCCCTGAACCCCCACTCCCCACCAGTGCGGGGCACCTTCCAGCAGTCCCCCACTCATGTCCTACTCATGTCCCCCTGAACCCCCACCCCCCACCAGTGCGGGGCACCTACCAGCAGGCCCCACTCATGTCCTCTTGCACCCCCACCACCCAGCAGTGCGAGCACCTGCTAGCAGGCCCCCTTTCATGTCCCCTTGCACCCCCACCCCCCTGCAGTGCAGGGCACCTGCCAGCAGGCCCCCACTCATGTCCCCTTGCACCCCCACCCCCCAGCAGTGCGGGGCACCTGCCAGCAGGCCCCCCACTCATGTCCCACTCATGTCCCCCTGCACCCCCCCACCAGTGCGGGGCACCTGCCAGCAGGCCCCCACTCATGTCCCCTTGCACACCCACCCCCCAGCAGTGTGGGGCAACTGTCAGCATGCCCCCACTCATGTCCCCTTGCACCCCCACCCCCAGCAGTGCGGGGCGCCTGCCAGCAGGCCCCCACCCATGCCCCCTTGCACCCCCACCCCCCAGCAGTGCGGGGCACCTGCCAGCAGGCCCCCACTCATGTCCCCTTGCACCCCTACCCCCCACCAGTGCGGGGCACCTGCCAGCAGGCCCCCACTCATGTCCCACTCATGTCCCCCTGCACCCCACCAGTGCGGGGCACCTGCCAGCAGGCCCCCACTCATGTCCCCATGCACCCCCACCCCCCAGCAGTGAAATGGCGATCCCACGACAGAAACCAAAAGTCAACTATGTACATCAACACATTTCTGCCACATGAAGGCAGGCGGTAGCATCCCTGCGCAATAAAAAAATGTGCGCCAACAAAAAGCCGTATATACAGCTCTGATGAATGTCCCATGCTGTGGCCCTCGAGGACAAATGACGTGCAAAGGGGTATGCAACAAACACGGACACCCGCTGTGTCAAAAATAGCGTGTATTTCGGGGGCTCGCGGGAAGTTTCACACGCTATTGGGCCTGGCCGAGCGGGGTCCGTGTACTTCCGGGGCTCGCAGGAAGTTTCACACGCCATTGGGCCTGGGCGAGAGGGGTACGTGTATCACTGTGGTGGGCGTGGAAGTACAGGCGAAAATGCGCGGATCGCCCACACGCACACGCAAAAAATGACGCGCTAATCCGGAAACACGTACGCAAGCAGGAAGCAGGCGTATGTCAACCGTTCAGCATAAAAGTGCTCGCAAACAACAAACAAGCTCAGACACCAGGATGAATATACCGTTCCTAGCAGCAGTGGCCGTGGGATACCGCAGGAGGAGGAGCAGGATAGCCAGGGCCAGGATTTTTACACCCAGAACCAGCCTTTTTGGGATGCCTGATGACCACGTGTATGGGAGGTACAGGTTTCCACCTCACATAATACTCGACCTGGTCAGTGAGTGGGAGGATGACCTCACATCACCCACCCTCTGCTCTCAAGCACTCAGCCCCCTGGTGAAGGTTCTTAATGTACTGCACCTCTTGGCCACTGGATCATTTCAGCGGACAAGTGCCATAGTGGGGGGGGTGTCACAGGCCACGCAGACACGCTGCCTACACCAGGTCTTGGCCATCATGAGGGCACGCCCATCAGTACGCAGGCACATATACCTGCCCAGAACACCTGCAGAAAGGCAGTCTGTCATCCAGGATTTGTATGGGTGGCACACTTCCCCAAAGTGCTAGGTGCCATTGACTGCACCCATGTGGCTCTACGTCCCCCCAGGGCATCTGAGCACATCTATATAAACCGAAAGCACTGGCATTCCATCAACGTCCAGGTAGTATGTGATGCCAAGGGAATCATCACCTCAGTATATGCCAACTATCCAGGGTCCACCAACGACAGTTTAATTTACAGAATGTCAACCCTAAACCGGGACCTAGAAGCTGGTCGGCATGGCGATACATGGCTGATTGGTGAGTATAAATGCCACAGCACATGCATGTATGTCAGATACTGAGTAATGTCACAACTCCACTAATGATACCCATCACCACCTCCCCAGGGGACAGTGCCTACCCTCTGAGCACCCACATGATGACGCCAATTCGGAACCCCACCACGCCACCCGAGGTAAGATACAACACAGCCCATATTGCAACCCGGGGCATAGTGCAGCGCACATTCGGAGTGCTCAAGTCACGCTTTCGCTCCCTTGACTGTTCTGGCGGGCAGCTGTTATACGCTCCCCCAGTAGTGTGCTGGGTGGATCATAATGGCAGCATGTGTCCTGCACAACATTGCAACACGCAGGGGCCTGCCGGTGGACATTGTGGTGCCCCCACATCCCCAACCACATGCACGCCCGCTGCGCATGGGAGGGGAAAGGGCACGGGGTGAGGCAGCCCGTACGCAGCTGGTGGCTAATTACTTCACCTAAAATCACACTCCTGTGGAGTGCACACAGCCCTGGCATATACCAGCTGACTATCAATGATGATGAGTCAACTGAAAGTCAACTGTCACAACCATACCAGCCTGAGATTGTTCACCTGGTAGTTTTCCATTGTGTGCATCCCTACCTACACAAACACCACCAAGGCTCTGTCATCAAAAGACACACTTCTATGCTGCTAAAATCATTACCCCCTTGCAAGATACAACATGACAACAGTGCCATGTCACCCAACACCTCCCCAGCACCGCCCCCCAACACACCATGGCATGTCATGCTATGTGAGAGCAAACAAAGGAATCCCCAAAACATGACACAAGTGTCACAAAGTACAGTGTCCCGATTGGAAAATGGCCACACACAATATGCTCCCATTAATGTAGAACTGACAACACACATGACCAAAGACTTACCACAATACAATGCAGCTAGCCACCCCAAACATAGCATTCACATGACAGTACTAAGTTAAAGGATACATAGACTTACAACCTGGTGATGCCAGCACATCGACCACTTCCAACTGTACAGTGTTGGTGCCACGGAAATCTGGAAGTGCACTGCTTACAACATGAAGTCCATCTCCAAAGTAGACGGCCTTGTGAAGACATGTGGAATGAACCTGCAAATTAGGAGGGAGACATGGATGCACAAGCACACATCAATACACCATGCAGTGTACAATACTACAACAATATGCACTAGGAATGTATACACAGTATTGACTACAGACTGCCCACACATGTCATGGGAGTCCAACGTCACTGTGTAAGTTATTGTCACTTGGGCACACCCTTTGCAAGCCCATGGTAACGGGAAGCAGGAGGGGGGTGTGTCTCACGAACCCAAGCATCTAACCCAAACTCAGGACAAGCCTGCTGTGCCCAGCCGGAATACAGAGGATGCCCACGGGAGCCACACAAGGCAACACACTGTAACAAAAACTCAAAAATCAAAAACCAAAATCCCAAAATCAAAAATCAAAAATGGCCATGTGGGAGCCAGGGGGTGTGGGGGAGGCCACGCAGGAGGTCCGAGGACAAGGTGCACACCAACAGCCACCTGTGTGGATGTTGCGAAAGAAATAACACCTCCATGGGCTCATGGCCTGCACGGCTACGCTATCGTGAGAGATTCAGAATCGCTCTGGTCGCTCTCATCACCCTGTGCTGCTGCCGCCACAGGAGGTTGTGGTGCTATGGGAGGCAGCCCACGCAAAGCCCTAGTCTGGTCCACCATGGCAGCAAGCATGCAGGTGTCGAAGGTCTCGTTCTGGAGGATTATGGTGCAGAGATCCCCATGCACCACCTGACGTGATGCCCGGACCTCCTCCCGAGTTGCCTGCATCTCTGCTGAGAGCATACGTGTGACACGCTCCAGCAGCTGTTCTGTCCTCGTGACAGTGGAAGCCTCAAGCTCCACAAGAGTCTGCCTGAGTTGACGGACTTCTACCCTCAGGGCTTCCCTCTGGCCCTGGGACTCTAAAGAAATGGCTTCCCGCAGAGTGGCCAGGGCCGCCCATCTGTCCCTGTTGGACGGCAACATGTACTCCCTGAGTGATTGGCAAATGGAGTCTGTTGCCTGCTGTAGTTGCTCCATCTGCCTCTCTGGGGGGACAATGGAAGTGGCCACCCTCTCCATAGCTTGAGCCATCATCTCAGATGCTTCTGCCTGTTGGTTTGCCATACCGTATATGGATTTCTCCCATGCGGTATTGCCTGGTGGCGTACGGCCACCGTGTTGGCGGGCACCACACTTGTCTGGGGCAAGGCGAACTGTACCTTGCTGTGTCAGCACTGCCTGAGGCTGCATGACTGCATTCCCCCTCTGATCTGCTGCCCCAGGAACAGGATCAGATGTTGTGGAGTGTGGCCCTGCACTCGTAACCACCAAAGGCGGAACTACCAACACTGACATCCCCATAGTGGGCTGTACCCCTGGTGCAGGTGGGTCGGACAGAACAGAATCCCTCCCAGAAACACCTACCTGCATAGCCACATAGGTCTCATCATCCGAATCAACACCCAAAAAGAGGTCTGGGGAGGTGCACCCAGAGACACCCTTGGAGAGAACGGTCTGCAGCAAGAGTGGGTTCTCACCCACCACCACACCCCGTCCCCCACTGGTGCCCGGTCATGCCTGAGATCCCTCCTGGGTCTGCACCATCTCCTCACCCTCAACAGTATCAAGTGCGTCATCCCCTGCAGAACCATGAAAGACAAAAAATGGAAACAGGCATTAGCACCATGGCACACAATTAGGCCTCACAAGGTACAGATCCAGTACCTGATTGACACATGTCCCACATGACTATAACCCTCCCATGCATGCACTGTCACTGAGTTTGAAGGGGAGGAAAATGTCAGACACTGATGACACCAAGATGGAAGAGCAACACATTAGCTGCATGCTGGCTAGCAGAACCATCACACATTGGCCTGTGAGTGGCATGTCCAATCCACATACATGACACATGCCATCACACAGATGGCATGTACCATAGGCATGTCACATATCGTTTGACAATAGGGCTGAGATATGCGTAGTGAAAGTGGGGGGATCGAAACAATCAGCCTGAATGAACAATGAGAAATACGGAACAATGTTGTTGCAAGATGCCACTTCAAGGGCAACTTACGTGATGTTGCACAAAAAGTCTACTGTGGGCAGAAGGGATACTGTAATACCCAAATCCAGGGGGTCAGAATGTTTTGGATGAAGCACATGGGTGTCCCAAACCACTCAGGCACACACACCCTCACCTGGCACTCAATCAGAACCCCTCACACACACAACATACACATGGATCACACACACATGCAAGTGCACTCACCGGACAATGCCTTGTAATCTGGCAGATCTCCTACACCTTGGATCTGTTCCTCTGTGATGTAGGTCCCAGCAACATACTCATGTACAGTGAGTTCAATGTCCTCTTGTGGAGACCCACCTCCAGTCACCAGAGTAGCGGCATGACTTGAGGCCAGCTTTTTCTTTGCCCTGTGCTTAAGGTCATTCCAGCGCTTGTAGCACTCACCAGCTGTGCGCCACACTGATCCAAGGGCACTTATGATGTCCGCGACGGTCTGCCAGTGTGCCTGATGTCGGGTGATCAACATATTGTCGTCGTGTGCGGACACATACTGCACAAGTGCATCACGTTCGGCATCATTGAAGCTAGGCTTCCTTTGCGTGCTGGACTGCGTAGCTGTGTCTGGGGTATCAGCCTGTAGTGGACGAGCACTCTTCCTCTTTTTTTTGGAAGGTGGTGGGGATCCTTAGTGGCCTACGCCGCTCTGACCACTAGTAGCAGGAGCACCGGTGGACTGGGTAGTTGGAGTGTGGGAATGCACACTAAGCATGGGACTTGGTGCAGGCATTGGCTGAAGTGTTATGTAGTCAGGTGGAACGTTAGCAAGATGGACTGGAACCAACACTGCCCTGACTGGGAGAGTCAGAGCTGGGGTGGATAGAGCTGCAGCTGCCCCTGCAGCCTCCCCACCCTGCCTACTCGGGGCAGCAGATGACATAGCTGCCCCTGATCCACGTGGCCTGGTGACACCAACTTGCACCGCCACACGTGGCCTAGACTTGGCGACCTGGAAGTCAGCCTGGGAGTCACCCTCTGCCAGGTCAGGTGCCACAATGGGCCGGTCCAACAAGGGCTGATCAGAGATGGTGTCAGCCACGTTTACCTCAAGAACGAAGAGTGTGGAGTCACAATTGGAGTACCTGTGCGCTAGTTATCACCAATATGATATATCATCGAAAAAATATATATAGGAGGGAAGAAGTGTTAGCAGCAATCCAGTTCCCACCGGCCAATCCACACAGGCCGGTAATAAAGTAACAGTTATATAAAAAAGGGGGGGGGATAGGATTGCGCTCAACACTATTACAATTTGACAACCAGAAATCAAAATACAGTATTTTAATAAAGTTGATTGAGTAATAAAGTTGATTGAAAGATAGCCGACACGTGTTTCGACACTCGGGTCGTTTTCAAGGCTAAATGACATACATCAGTGACATCACAAAGTCAGCATATTCAAAAAATAACAATTATACAAAAAATATATAAAAGACTAAACAAACATACCAGGAATCAGGTAAGGAGGGTAGTACAGCAGTGGCAGATGGATATAAATAAACAAAAACAAAGGAACACAAAATCGTAAAGTGAATTCAGTTAAGTCCTTGTCATTTTCTCAAGGTTAATTGTGAACAGCAACCCGCGGCACAACCCCCATGCAAGCCCAAGTGCCAGCCAAAAAACTCCGGTGGTAACCAACAATTAACTTCATGAGAATTAGTGATGTCCAGTAGACAAAACAGATATAGTTACAATAACCAGTTATTATTGACATCGATCAAACCACACCACAAATAAAACCAAATAAAGGCAAATTGAGGAGTTACTGAGTTAAAAAATGTTGTTGAAGAAAATAAGGTAGGGTAGCTTACCCTTCAAAAATAGTAAATAACAGCTGTTATGGCAATATCCTGTTCAAGGAAGAACTCGAATTAGAGTAAGTTATAAGCTTAAGTAAAAGTTAAACAAATTGTTATGAAAAAATATAATAATAAAACCACTCACCCCATCAGTCCGGGTGGGTTATGTATGGGTAAAAGAATGTCAGAGGCCACAAATGTCCGGCGTGAAAGTATACCTAAAAGCGAAACCATCACAAAGCATAAGCTAAAACTTGCGCTTATACAAAGAAAAGAAGAGAATCCAAGGTCAAATGGGAAGAGCTACTTACTCGACTAATCGAGAAAGAATCCTAATATATCTGGACAATTCCAATCAACGTGTACCAGAAAAAGCTCCG
This sequence comes from Ambystoma mexicanum, assembly GCF_040938575.1. Taxonomy (NCBI): domain Eukaryota; kingdom Metazoa; phylum Chordata; class Amphibia; order Caudata; family Ambystomatidae; genus Ambystoma; species Ambystoma mexicanum. Next base: position 231,422,256 of record NC_090930.1, on the reverse strand, counting down.
TATTAAGGACTACCGTCAAGTCCGTCACAGAAGTGACGCCGACGAATACGTTCGCACGTCACGTCGTTACAATGACGTATAATGTCAACAGAGTGAATACGTTCGCACGTTACGTCGTTACAGTGACGTCTAATGTCAACAGAGTAACGATCAAGAAGAAGATTGGTGAATGCGGTCGCAGGTAATGACGTGCAGTATAAACAAGGCACCAAACAGGAAGCACCGTGACGGCAAGTGCCGGAAGTAACTCAGTAACATATTAAGATACAAATATGGTAAATATCTTTAATCGAAATGAGCGTGGGTAATAAAAAAGAATATTTTTGAGAGGTCATGGGAAACATAACCATTATCAATAGTACAGGGGAGACAACCCCTCAACCAGCAATAAAGGAATATTTGTCATATAACAAAAAATATATATAGGTGCTGGCACTTGAGCGCGCATCAGGGGTGCGCCACAGTGGTAACTGTCGACAAAACCATAAGTAGCAGAAAATCCTGAAATGAGGACATGGGAATATGAACTGAACATGGCACCATGCGATAGTTTTGCAGTAAAACAACTAGGTCAGATAGACTAGCAATCACAAGAAGACATGCATTTCGTGGTCAGAATTTAATCCACGTGTAGTACATCGCAACAAGCATATTAATTTAGCTTCCATTTGACGTAATTTGAGCTGGAGATTCCCGCCCCTTTTCCCCTTATGTGCTTTCAGCAGTCCAATCTACCGTAAATCCGAGATTGAGTCCATTTGATGTTCCAATTGCCAATGAATCGCTAAAGGCGATTTTGGTTCACATGTTCGGAGACTGGACAAGTGTTCTCTAATGCGGAATCTGAGTTGGCGAATAGTACTCCCCACGTAAAGTTTGCCACACACACATATAATGGCATAGACCACAAAAGTAGTCCTGCAGTTAATAAAATCCTTAATCGTGATTGTGGAACCAAATTTGTCAGTGAAAGTTTGACATTTAGGAGAGGCCCATGGGCACTGATTACAGTTCCCACATTTATGGAAGCCAGTAGGTTGTTGTAGCCAAGAGGAGTTAGACTTTTGATTATCAAAAAATGAGGGACTGATCTGTGACTTGATAGTGGGGGATCTCAGAAAGGTAAATTTCGGTTTAGGTGATAGATATGGTTCAAGATCCTTGTCGAGTCTCAGAATGTGCCAATGCTTGGCAACCATTTTATACAACAATGAAGAGTCAGCCGTAAATGGGGTAACCAAAGAAATATGTGGTAAAGGGTCTTTCGGTCTTGGCGTCTTAGTCAGGAGGTCTGGCTGAGTGACATTAGTGAACTTAGCATGAGCATCATTGATAACAGATGTTTTATATCCCCTATTCAGAAAGCGTTGATTTATAATATTACATTCTTTGTCAAAGTCAACGGAACGAGTACAATTTCGTCTAGCCCTATGAAATTCTCCGGTAGGAATGTTGTTGATAGTGGTTCTCCTATGGTTGCTTTGTGCTGCCAATATAGAATTCACCTCAGTGGGTTTCCTATAAGTACAAGTGTAAAGTTGTTGATCCTCAATATAAAGGTGTAAGTCCAAAAAATCAATTTGTTTGAAATCACATTTACTCGTGAAATTAATACCAAATGTATTAATATTAGCAAAAGTTAGAAAGTCATTAAAGGTCTCTTCAGTACCTCTCCAAATTAGGAAAATATCATCAATAAACCTTCGCCAAGTGACAATATTGGCGGCATACTGGTTATGATTCAAAATATGTGTTTCTTCAAAATATGCCATGAAGAGATTGGCCAAGGAGGGTGCAAATTTAGCCCCCATGGCCACCCCCTTCAATTGTAAGTAGAAATGATCATTGAAAAGAAAAACATTATTTGCTAAGACAAATTGTAGAAATTGCTTGAGCATAGAAACATGTTCAAGGAAAGATGCCGAACTATTCCTAAACACATAATCTAATGTAAGCAAAGCCAAGTCATGGTTAATATTGGTGTACAAAGCAACAACATCAATGGTAGCTAACATAAAGTCTGAATGCCACGTAATAGAAAAAAGGTCCTGTAGGATATGGGCACTGTCTCTAACGTAAGAATTCATTTGGGTTACAAATGGTTTAAGCGCTTCATCCAGGTATTTGGACAAGCCCTCGGTAGCCCAATTAATACCGCTCATGATGGGCCTAACCTCAGGTAGAGTATCATAAGGTTTATGTATCTTAGGCAGAAAATACATTGTGGGTATAGTGGGGTCAGTAATTAGTAAGAAGTCCTTTTCATCATCAGTAAGATAACCTCTAGAGTACCAGACATCGATCAATTCAATTAGATCCAGTACAACACGTTTTGTAGGATTAGATTTCAGAATCTCATAACAACCGGGGGTGTCAAGATGTTTGAGACCCATAGTAATATAGTCAGTAGAATTTAAGATGACGATATTACCCCCTTTATCTGCCTCCTTAATTACAATATTGGTATCATTGGCAAGATCTCGTAGAGCGGTTTTTTGATTATTGGTAAGATTAGATTTCCATTGGGGTTTGAAGCGCTTGTCCAAGTACTGGTGGATATCTCGAGTTAATGCTTGATTAAAAGTCTCAATGACATTGTCACTAGCAAATTGTGGCGTGAATTTAGATTTGAGTTTAAGTTCCTTGAGGTCCATATTGAGGGAATTTATTTTCAAATCCTGAATAACATTCGAGATGTCACTCCCGGCCTCCTGATTAAGGGAAACCAGGGTTTCAATAGCTCTTAGATCTCCGATGCTGAAAGAACTGGGTGGATCGGGTTTGGGTTTAGGATTATATGTAGTCACCTGAGTAGCAAAACATTTTTTTAGCTTAAGTTTTCTCAGAAATTTGAAGACATCAATTTGAAAATTGACAAAGTTAGTACATACACTAGGTGAGAATGATAAACCTTTATTAAGGGCAGAAATTTCATGTAGAGAAAGGGTACGTTTAGACAGATTAGTTACCAAATCAGCCTCAACTATTGTCCCAAACGTTTTTTGGAGCGAGTCAAGATGCCCGGACGGGCTTGGTCTTCGTCTGAACTGCCGCTTACGCTGCCACTTGCCCCCCCTCCTGCCCCTGGTATGTTTGCCGGGGTTGGAGTACATACTGTGGGAGTTTTGTTGAAGCGAACTTGTTTCGTATTTGCAAATCTTACGTTTCCTTTCTTGTAGCGCCGAATTTCTCCTAAAAAATGTTTTCCTTTAAGATTGGGTTCATTAATTAGAGTATCATTAGTCTGCGGTTCACTAAGTTCAGTTTCAGAGTCAGGATCAGAACTAGCGGGAGTGGTATTAACAGAGGTAGAAGTAGAAGATGGTTTCGAACCAATGTTAATATTATCATATTTAGTTTGGAATGTATAGACTCTATCTTGACGATAATCTTTATCATCTCGAAAAAACTTTCTACATTTGCGCATCTTGATTTCATCTTGGTATTCCACTAAAATTTCATGCATCTTATCATAATTCTTTTGTTTAGTTTCTTCAGCATTGGGCATTTCGCTAATTTCCTCTTTGAGTACCGTAATTTGGGCAAGTACTCTTTTGTGCTCTCTAGTAGCATGTATGATGAGTAATTCTAACATATTCTTTGAACTTTGGTTGAGATTATCGACCCACTGTTCCGCTAGGTCCGCGTCCTCCTCATTATCGAAATTGGGGAAGGTTAGGTTACGTAAGCCCCTGGGAATAAGATTATTTTCAAGATAATTAGTGAGGGATGCTTGCTCCCAATATTTGTTGATTTCTTTTTTAGAAAGTCTTTCAAGTCTAATGAATTTCTGTTTCAGGGTCTCTGGGACCGAGAAGTTACTTTTGAAAGCATTAGCCGTACTGCCCCGTGGAGCAAATAGGGCTGCTCTGTCTTGTTCCCTATTAATCATGTAGTCCACCATAATTTAAAGAGGTGATGGTCAGCTAGCTGGCACAGGTGAAGTGACAAAGTAACAAGAACGAAGAGTGTGGAGTCACAATTGGAGTACCTGTGCGCTAGTTATCACCAATATGATATATCATCGAAAAAATATATATAGGAGGGAAGAAGTGTTAGCAGCAATCCAGTTCCCACCGGCCAATCCACACAGGCCGGTAATAAAGTAACAGTTATATAAAAAAGGGGGGGGGTAGGATTGCGCTCAACACTATTACAATTTGACAACCAGAAATCAAAATACAGTATTTTAATAAAGTTGATTGAGTAATAAAGTTGATTGAAAGATAGCCGACACATGTTTCGACACTCGGGTCGTTTTCAAGGCTAAATGACATACATCAGTGACATCACAAAGTCAGCATATTCAAAAAATAACAATTATACAAAAAATATATAAAAGAGTAAACAAACATACCAGGAATCAGGTAAGGAGGGTAGTACAGCAGTGGCAGATGGATATAAATAAACAAAAACAAAGGAACACAAAATCGTAAAGTGAATTCAGTTAAGTCCTTGTCATTTTCTCAAGGTTAATTGTGAACAGCAACCCGCGGCACAACCCCCATGCAAGCCCAAGTGCCAGCCAAAAAACTCCGGTGGTAACCAACAATTAACTTCATGAGAATTAGTGATGTCCAGTAGACAAAACAGATATAGTTACAATAACCAGTTATTATTGACATCGATCAAACCACACCACAAATAAAACCAAATAAAGGCAAATTGAGGAGTTACTGAGTTAAAAAATTTTGTTGAAGAAAATAAGGTAGGGTAGCTTACCCTTCAAAAATAGTAAATAACAGCTGTTATGGCAATATCCTGTTCAAGGAAGAACTCGAATTAGAGTAAGTTATAAGCTTAAGTAAAAGTTAAACAAATTGTTATGAAAAAATATAATAATAAAACCACTCACCCCATCAGTCCGGGTGGGTTATGTATGGGTAAAAGAATGTCAGAGGCCACAAATGTCCGGCGTGAAAGTATACCTAAAAGCGAAACCATCACAAAGCATAAGCTAAAACTTGCGCTTATACAAAGAAAAGAAGAGAATCCAAGGTCAAATGGGAAGAGCTACTTACTCGACTAATCGAGAAAGAATCCTAATATATCTGGACAATTCCAATCAACGTGTACCAGAAAAAGCTCCGTATTAAGGACTACCGTCAAGTCCGTCACAGAAGTGACGCCGACGAATACGTTCGCACGTTACGTCGTTACAATGACGTATAATGTCAACAGAGTGAATACGTTCGCAAGTTACGTCGTTACAGTGACGTCTAATGTCAACAGAGTAACGATCAAGAAGAAGATTGGTGAATGCGGTCGCAGGTAATGACATGCAGTATAAACAAGGCACCAAACAGGAAGCACCGTGACGGCAAGTGCCGGAAGTAACTCAGTAACATATTAAGATACAAATATGGTAAATATCTTTAATCGAAATGAGCGTGGGTAATAAAAAAGAATATTTTTGAGAGGTCATGGGAAACATAACCATTATCAATAGTACAGGGGAGACAACCCCTCAACCAGCAATAAAGGAATATTTGTCATATAACAAAAAATATATATAGGTGCTGGCACTTGAGCGCGCATCAGGGGTGCGCCACAGTGGTAACTGTCGACAAAACCATAAGTAGCAGAAAATCCTGAAATGAGGACATGGGAATATGAACTGAACATGGCACCATGCGATAGTTTTGCAGTAAAACAACTAGGTCAGATAGACTAGCAATCACAAGAAGACATGCATTTCGTGGTCAGAATTTAATCCACGTGTAGTACATCGCAACAAGCATATTAATTTAGCTTCCATTTGACGTAATTTGAGCTGGAGATTCCCGCCCCTTTTCCCCTTATGTGCTTTCAGCAGTCCAATCTACCGTAAATCCGAGATTGAGTCCATTTGATGTTCCAATTGCCAATGAATCGCTAAAGGCGATTTTGGTTCACATGTTCGGAGACTGGACAAGTGTTCTCTAATGCGGAATCTGAGTTGGCGAATAGTACTCCCCACGTAAAGTTTGCCACACACACATATAATGGCATAGACCACAAAAGTAGTCCTGCAGTTAATAAAATCCTTAATCGTGATTGTGGAACCAAATTTGTCAGTGAAAGTTTGACATTTAGGAGAGGCCCATGGGCACTGATTACAGTTCCCACATTTATGGAAGCCAGTAGGTTGTTGTAGCCAAGAGGAGTTAGACTTTTGATTATCAAAAAATGAGGGACTGATCTGTGACTTGATAGTGGGGGATCTCAGAAAGGTAAATTTCGGTTTAGGTGATAGATATGGTTCAAGATCCTTGTCGAGTCTCAGAATGTGCCAATGCTTGGCAACCATTTTATACAACAATGAAGAGTCAGCCGTAAATGGGGTAACCAAAGAAATATGTGGTAAAGGGTCTTTCGGTCTTGGCGTCTTAGTCAGGAGGTCTGGCTGAGTGACATTAGTGAACTTAGCATGAGCATCATTGATAACAGATGTTTTATATCCCCTATTCAGAAAGCGTTGATTTATAATATTACATTCTTTGTCAAAGTCAACGGAACGAGTACAATTTCGTCTAGCCCTATGAAATTCTCCGGTAGGAATGTTGTTGATAGTGGTTCTCCTATGGTTGCTTTGTGCTGCCAATATAGAATTCACCTCAGTGGGTTTCCTATAAGTACAAGTGTAAAGTTGTTGATCCTCAATATAAAGGTGTAAGTCCAAAAAATCAATTTGTTTGAAATCACATTTACTCGTGAAATTAATACCAAATGTATTAATATTAGCAAAAGTTAGAAAGTCATTAAAGGTCTCTTCAGTACCTCTCCAAATTAGGAAAATATCATCAATAAACCTTCGCCAAGTGACAATATTGGCGGCATACTGGTTATGATTCAAAATATGTGTTTCTTCAAAATATGCCATGAAGAGATTGGCCAAGGAGGGTGCAAATTTAGCCCCCATGGCCACCCCCTTCAATTGTAAGTAGAAATGATCATTGAAAAGAAAAACATTATTTGCTAAGACAAATTGTAGAAATTGCTTGAGCATAGAAACATGTTCAAGGAAAGATGCCGAACTATTCCTAAACACATAATCTAATGTAAGCAAAGCCAAGTCATGGTTAATATTGGTGTACAAAGCAACAACATCAATGGTAGCTAACATAAAGTCTGAATGCCACGTAATAGAAAAAAGGTCCTGTAGGATATGGGCACTGTCTCTAACGTAAGAATTCATTTGGGTTACAAATGGTTTAAGCGCTTCATCCAGGTATTTGGACAAGCCCTCGGTAGCCCAATTAATACCGCTCATGATGGGCCTAACCTCAGGTAGAGTATCATAAGGTTTATGTATCTTAGGCAGAAAATACATTGTGGGTATAGTGGGGTCAGTAATTAGTAAGAAGTCCTTTTCATCATCAGTAAGATAACCTCTAGAGTACCAGACATCGATCAATTCAATTAGATCCAGTACAACACGTTTTGTAGGATTAGATTTCAGAATCTCATAACAACCGGGGGTGTCAAGATGTTTGAGACCCATAGTAATATAGTCAGTAGAATTTAAGATGACGATATTACCCCCTTTATCTGCCTCCTTAATTACAATATTGGTATCATTGGCAAGATCTCGTAGAGCGGTTTTTTGATTATTGGTAAGATTAGATTTCCATTGGGGTTTGAAGCGCTTGTCCAAGTACTGGTGGATATCTCGAGTTAATGCTTGATTAAAAGTCTCAATGACATTGTCACTAGCAAATTGTGGCGTGAATTTAGATTTGAGTTTAAGTTCCTTGAGGTCCATATTGAGGGAATTTATTTTCAAATCCTGAATAACATTCGAGATGTCACTCCCGGCCTCCTGATTAAGGGAAACCAGGGTTTCAATAGCTCTTAGATCTCCGATGCTGAAAGAACTGGGTGGATCGGGTTTGGGTTTAGGATTATATGTAGTCACCTGAGTAGCAAAACATTTTTTTAGCTTAAGTTTTCTCAGAAATTTGAAGACATCAATTTGAAAATTGACAAAGTTAGTACATACACTAGGTGAGAATGATAAACCTTTATTAAGGGCAGAAATTTCATGTAGAGAAAGGGTACGTTTAGACAGATTAGTTACCAAATCAGCCTCAACTATTGTCCCAAACGTTTTTTGGAGCGAGTCAAGATGCCCGGACGGGCTTGGTCTTCGTCTGAACTGCCGCTTACGCTGCCACTTGCCCCCCCTCCTGCCCCTGGTATGTTTGCCGGGGTTGGAGTAAATACTGTGGGAGTTTTGTTGAAGCGAACTTGTTTCGTATTTGCAAATCTTACGTTTCCTTTCTTGTAGCGCCGAATTTCTCCTAAAAAATGTTTTCCTTTAAGATTGGGTTCATTAATTAGAGTATCATTAGTCTGCGGTTCACTAAGTTCAGTTTCAGAGTCAGGATCAGAACTAGCGGGAGTGGTATTAACAGAGGTAGAAGTAGAAGATGGTTTCGAACCAATGTTAATATTATCATATTTAGTTTGGAATGTATAGACTCTATCTTGACGATAATCTTTATCATCTCGAAAAAACTTTCTACATTTGCGCATCTTGATTTCATCTTGGTATTCCACTAAAATTTCATGCATCTTATCATAATTCTTTTGTTTAGTTTCTTCAGCATTGGGCATTTCGCTAATTTCCTCTTTGAGTACCGTAATTTGGGCAAGTACTCTTTTGTGCTCTCTAGTAGCATGTATGATGAGTAATTCTAACATATTCTTTGAACTTTGGTTGAGATTATCGACCCACTGTTCCGCTAGGTCCGCGTCCTCCTCATTATCGAAATTGGGGAAGGTTAGGTTACGTAAGCCCCTGGGAATAAGATTATTTTCAAGATAATTAGTGAGGGATGCTTGCTCCCAATATTTGTTGATTTCTTTTTTAGAAAGTCTTTCAAGTCTAATGAATTTCTGTTTCAGGGTCTCTGGGACCGAGAAGTTACTTTTGAAAGCATTAGCCGTACTGCCCCGTGGAGCAAATAGGGCTGCTCTGTCTTGTTCCCTATTAATCATGTAGTCCACCATAATTTAAAGAGGTGATGGTCAGCTGGCACAGGTGAAGTGACAAAGTAACAAGAACGAAGAGTGTGGAGTCACAATTGGAGTACCTGTGCGCTAGTTATCACCAATATGATATATCATCGAAAAAATATATATAGGAGGGAAGAAGTGTTAGCAGCAATCCAGTTCCCACCGGCCAATCCACACAGGCCGGTAATAAAGTAACAGTTATATAAAAAAGGGGGGGGTAGGATTGCGCTCAACACTATTACAATTTGACAACCAGAAATCAAAATACAGTATTTTAATAAAGTTGATTGAGTAATAAAGTTGATTGAAAGATAGCCGACACATGTTTCGACACTCGGGTCGTTTTCAAGGCTAAATGACATACATCAGTGACATCACAAAGTCAGCATATTCAAAAAATAACAATTATACAAAAAATATATAAAAGAGTAAACAAACATACCAGGAATCAGGTAAGGAGGGTAGTACAGCAGTGGCAGATGGATATAAATAAACAAAAACAAAGGAACACAAAATCGTAAAGTGAATTCAGTTAAGTCCTTGTCATTTTCTCAAGGTTAATTGTGAACAGCAACCCGCGGCACAACCCCCATGCAAGCCCAAGTGCCAGCCAAAAAACTCCGGTGGTAACCAACAATTAACTTCATGAGAATTAGTGATGTCCAGTAGACAAAACAGATATAGTTACAATAACCAGTTATTATTGACATCGATCAAACCACACCACAAATAAAACCAAATAAAGGCAAATTGAGGAGTTACTGAGTTAAAAAATTTTGTTGAAGAAAATAAGGTAGGGTAGCTTACCCTTCAAAAATAGTAAATAACAGCTGTTATGGCAATATCCTGTTCAAGGAAGAACTCGAATTAGAGTAAGTTATAAGCTTAAGTAAAAGTTAAACAAATTGTTATGAAAAAATATAATAATAAAACCACTCACCCCATCAGTCCGGGTGGGTTATGTATGGGTAAAAGAATGTCAGAGGCCACAAATGTCCGGCGTGAAAGTATACCTAAAAGCGAAACCATCACAAAGCATAAGCTAAAACTTGCGCTTATACAAAGAAAAGAAGAGAATCCAAGGTCAAATGGGAAGAGCTACTTACTCGACTAATCGAGAAAGAATCCTAATATATCTGGACAATTCCAATCAACGTGTACCAGAAAAAGCTCCGTATTAAGGACTACCGTCAAGTCCGTCACAGAAGTGACGCCGACGAATACGTTCGCACGTTACGTCGTTACAATGACGTATAATGTCAACAGAGTGAATACGTTCGCAAGTTACGTCGTTACAGTGACGTCTAATGTCAACAGAGTAACGATCAAGAAGAAGATTGGTGAATGCGGTCGCAGGTAATGACATGCAGTATAAACAAGGCACCAAACAGGAAGCACCGTGACGGCAAGTGCCGGAAGTAACTCAGTAACATATTAAGATACAAATATGGTAAATATCTTTAATCGAAATGAGCGTGGGTAATAAAAAAGAATATTTTTGAGAGGTCATGGGAAACATAACCATTATCAATAGTACAGGGGAGACAACCCCTCAACCAGCAATAAAGGAATATTTGTCATATAACAAAAAATATATATAGGTGCTGGCACTTGAGCGCGCATCAGGGGTGCGCCACAGTGGTAACTGTCGACAAAACCATAAGTAGCAGAAAATCCTGAAATGAGGACATGGGAATATGAACTGAACATGGCACCATGCGATAGTTTTGCAGTAAAACAACTAGGTCAGATAGACTAGCAATCACAAGAAGACATGCATTTCGTGGTCAGAATTTAATCCACGTGTAGTACATCGCAACAAGCATATTAATTTAGCTTCCATTTGACGTAATTTGAGCTGGAGATTCCCGCCCCTTTTCCCCTTATGTGCTTTCAGCAGTCCAATCTACCGTAAATCCGAGATTGAGTCCATTTGATGTTCCAATTGCCAATGAATCGCTAAAGGCGATTTTGGTTCACATGTTCGGAGACTGGACAAGTGTTCTCTAATGCGGAATCTGAGTTGGCGAATAGTACTCCCCACGTAAAGTTTGCCACACACACATATAATGGCATAGACCACAAAAGTAGTCCTGCAGTTAATAAAATCCTTAATCGTGATTGTGGAACCAAATTTGTCAGTGAAAGTTTGACATTTAGGAGAGGCCCATGGGCACTGATTACAGTTCCCACATTTATGGAAGCCAGTAGGTTGTTGTAGCCAAGAGGAGTTAGACTTTTGATTATCAAAAAATGAGGGACTGATCTGTGACTTGATAGTGGGGGATCTCAGAAAGGTAAATTTCGGTTTAGGTGATAGATATGGTTCAAGATCCTTGTCGAGTCTCAGAATGTGCCAATGCTTGGCAACCATTTTATACAACAATGAAGAGTCAGCCGTAAATGGGGTAACCAAAGAAATATGTGGTAAAGGGTCTTTCGGTCTTGGCGTCTTAGTCAGGAGGTCTGGCTGAGTGACATTAGTGAACTTAGCATGAGCATCATTGATAACAGATGTTTTATATCCCCTATTCAGAAAGCGTTGATTTATAATATTACATTCTTTGTCAAAGTCAACGGAACGAGTACAATTTCGTCTAGCCCTATGAAATTCTCCGGTAGGAATGTTGTTGATAGTGGTTCTCCTATGGTTGCTTTGTGCTGCCAATATAGAATTCACCTCAGTGGGTTTCCTATAAGTACAAGTGTAAAGTTGTTGATCCTCAATATAAAGGTGTAAGTCCAAAAAATCAATTTGTTTGAAATCACATTTACTCGTGAAATTAATACCAAATGTATTAATATTAGCAAAAGTTAGAAAGTCATTAAAGGTCTCTTCAGTACCTCTCCAAATTAGGAAAATATCATCAATAAACCTTCGCCAAGTGACAATATTGGCGGCATACTGGTTATGATTCAAAATATGTGTTTCTTCAAAATATGCCATGAAGAGATTGGCCAAGGAGGGTGCAAATTTAGCCCCCATGGCCACCCCCTTCAATTGTAAGTAGAAATGATCATTGAAAAGAAAAACATTATTTGCTAAGACAAATTGTAGAAATTGCTTGAGCATAGAAACATGTTCAAGGAAAGATGCCGAACTATTCCTAAACACATAATCTAATGTAAGCAAAGCCAAGTCATGGTTAATATTGGTGTACAAAGCAACAACATCAATGGTAGCTAACATAAAGTCTGAATGCCACGTAATAGAAAAAAGGTCCTGTAGGATATGGGCACTGTCTCTAACGTAAGAATTCATTTGGGTTACAAATGGTTTAAGCGCTTCATCCAGGTATTTGGACAAGCCCTCGGTAGCCCAATTAATACCGCTCATGATGGGCCTAACCTCAGGTAGAGTATCATAAGGTTTATGTATCTTAGGCAGAAAATACATTGTGGGTATAGTGGGGTCAGTAATTAGTAAGAAGTCCTTTTCATCATCAGTAAGATAACCTCTAGAGTACCAGACATCGATCAATTCAATTAGATCCAGTACAACACGTTTTGTAGGATTAGATTTCAGAATCTCATAACAACCGGGGGTGTCAAGATGTTTGAGACCCATAGTAATATAGTCAGTAGAATTTAAGATGACGATATTACCCCCTTTATCTGCCTCCTTAATTACAATATTGGTATCATTGGCAAGATCTCGTAGAGCGGTTTTTTGATTATTGGTAAGATTAGATTTCCATTGGGGTTTGAAGCGCTTGTCCAAGTACTGGTGGATATCTCGAGTTAATGCTTGATTAAAAGTCTCAATGACATTGTCACTAGCAAATTGTGGCGTGAATTTAGATTTGAGTTTAAGTTCCTTGAGGTCCATATTGAGGGAATTTATTTTCAAATCCTGAATAACATTCGAGATGTCACTCCCGGCCTCCTGATTAAGGGAAACCAGGGTTTCAATAGCTCTTAGATCTCCGATGCTGAAAGAACTGGGTGGATCGGGTTTGGGTTTAGGATTATATGTAGTCACCTGAGTAGCAAAACATTTTTTTAGCTTAAGTTTTCTCAGAAATTTGAAGACATCAATTTGAAAATTGACAAAGTTAGTACATACACTAGGTGAGAATGATAAACCTTTATTAAGGGCAGAAATTTCATGTAGAGAAAGGGTACGTTTAGACAGATTAGTTACCAAATCAGCCTCAACTATTGTCCCAAACGTTTTTTGGAGCGAGTCAAGATGCCCGGACGGGCTTGGTCTTCGTCTGAACTGCCGCTTACGCTGCCACTTGCCCCCCCTCCTGCCCCTGGTATGTTTGCCGGGGTTGGAGTAAATACTGTGGGAGTTTTGTTGAAGCGAACTTGTTTCGTATTTGCAAATCTTACGTTTCCTTTCTTGTAGCGCCGAATTTCTCCTAAAAAATGTTTTCCTTTAAGATTGGGTTCATTAATTAGAGTATCATTAGTCTGCGGTTCACTAAGTTCAGTTTCAGAGTCAGGATCAGAACTAGCGGGAGTGGTATTAACAGAGGTAGAAGTAGAAGATGGTTTCGAACCAATGTTAATATTATCATATTTAGTTTGGAATGTATAGACTCTATCTTGACGATAATCTTTATCATCTCGAAAAAACTTTCTACATTTGCGCATCTTGATTTCATCTTGGTATTCCACTAAAATTTCATGCATCTTATCATAATTCTTTTGTTTAGTTTCTTCAGCATTGGGCATTTCGCTAATTTCCTCTTTGAGTACCGTAATTTGGGCAAGTACTCTTTTGTGCTCTCTAGTAGCATGTATGATGAGTAATTCTAACATATTCTTTGAACTTTGGTTGAGATTATCGACCCACTGTTCCGCTAGGTCCGCGTCCTCCTCATTATCGAAATTGGGGAAGGTTAGGTTACGTAAGCCCCTGGGAATAAGATTATTTTCAAGATAATTAGTGAGGGATGCTTGCTCCCAATATTTGTTGATTTCTTTTTTAGAAAGTCTTTCAAGTCTAATGAATTTCTGTTTCAGGGTCTCTGGGACCGAGAAGTTACTTTTGAAAGCATTAGCCGTACTGCCCCGTGGAGCAAATAGGGCTGCTCTGTCTTGTTCCCTATTAATCATGTAGTCCACCATAATTTAAAGAGGTGATGGTCAGCTGGCACAGGTGAAGTGACAAAGTAACAAGAACGAAGAGTGTGGAGTCACAATTGGAGTACCTGTGCGCTAGTTATCACCAATATGATATATCATCGAAAAAATATATATAGGAGGGAAGAAGTGTTAGCAGCAATCCAGTTCCCACCGGCCAATCCACACAGGCCGGTAATAAAGTAACAGTTATATAAAAAAGGGGGGGGGGTAGGATTGCGCTCAACACTATTACAATTTGACAACCAGAAATCAAAATACAGTATTTTAATAAAGTTGATTGAGTAATAAAGTTGATTGAAAGATAGCCGACACATGTTTCGACACTCGGGTCGTTTTCAAGGCTAAATGACATACATCAGTGACATCACAAAGTCAGCATATTCAAAAAATAACAATTATACAAAAAATATATAAAAGAGTAAACAAACATACCAGGAATCAGGTAAGGAGGGTAGTACAGCAGTGGCAGATGGATATAAATAAACAAAAACAAAGGAACACAAAATCGTAAAGTGAATTCAGTTAAGTCCTTGTCATTTTCTCAAGGTTAATTGTGAACAGCAACCCGCGGCACAACCCCCATGCAAGCCCAAGTGCCAGCCAAAAAACTCCGGTGGTAACCAACAATTAACTTCATGAGAATTAGTGATGTCCAGTAGACAAAACAGATATAGTTACAATAACCAGTTATTATTGACATCGATCAAACCACACCACAAATAAAACCAAATAAAGGCAAATTGAGGAGTTACTGAGTTAAAAAATTTTGTTGAAGAAAATAAGGTAGGGTAGCTTACCCTTCAAAAATAGTAAATAACAGCTGTTATGGCAATATCCTGTTCAAGGAAGAACTCGAATTAGAGTAAGTTATAAGCTTAAGTAAAAGTTAAACAAATTGTTATGAAAAAATATAATAATAAAACCACTCACCCCATCAGTCCGGGTGGGTTATGTATGGGTAAAAGAATGTCAGAGGCCACAAATGTCCGGCGTGAAAGTATACCTAAAAGCGAAACCATCACAAAGCATAAGCTAAAACTTGCGCTTATACAAAGAAAAGAAGAGAATCCAAGGTCAAATGGGAAGAGCTACTTACTCGACTAATCGAGAAAGAATCCTAATATATCTGGACAATTCCAATCAACGTGTACCAGAAAAAGCTCCGTATTAAGGACTACCGTCAAGTCCGTCACAGAAGTGACGCCGACGAATACGTTCGCACGTTACGTCGTTACAATGACGTATAATGTCAACAGAGTGAATACGTTCGCAAGTTACGTCGTTACAGTGACGTCTAATGTCAACAGAGTAACGATCAAGAAGAAGATTGGTGAATGCGGTCGCAGGTAATGACGTGCAGTATAAACAAGGCACCAAACAGGAAGCACCGTGACGGCAAGTGCCGGAAGTAACTCAGTAACATATTAAGATACAAATATGGTAAATATCTTTAATCGAAATGAGCGTGGGTAATAAAAAAGAATATTTTTGAGAGGTCATGGGAAACATAACCATTATCAATAGTACAGGGGAGACAACCCCTCAACCAGCAATAAAGGAATATTTGTCATATAACAAAAAATATATATAGGTGCTGGCACTTGAGCGCGCATCAGGGGTGCGCCACAGTGGTAACTGTCGACAAAACCATAAGTAGCAGAAAATCCTGAAATGAGGACATGGGAATATGAACTGAACATGGCACCATGCGATAGTTTTGCAGTAAAACAACTAGGTCAGATAGACTAGCAATCACAAGAAGACATGCATTTCGTGGTCAGAATTTAATCCACGTGTAGTACATCGCAACAAGCATATTAATTTAGCTTCCATTTGACGTAATTTGAGCTGGAGATTCCCGCCCCTTTTCCCCTTATGTGCTTTCAGCAGTCCAATGTACCGTAAATCCGAGATTGAGTCCATTTGATGTTCCAATTGCCAATGAATCGCTAAAGGCGATTTTGGTTCACATGTTCGGAGACTGGACAAGTGTTCTCTAATGCGGAATCTGAGTTGGCGAATAGTACTCCCCACGTAAAGTTTGCCACACACACATATAATGGCATAGACCACAAAAGTAGTCCTGCAGTTAATAAAATCCTTAATCGTGATTGTGGAACCAAATTTGTCAGTGAAAGTTTGACATTTAGGAGAGGCCCATGGGCACTGATTACAGTTCCCACATTTATGGAAGCCAGTAGGTTGTTGTAGCCAAGAGGAGTTAGACTTTTGATTATCAAAAAATGAGGGACTGATCTGTGACTTGATAGTGGGGGATCTCAGAAAGGTAAATTTCGGTTTAGGTGATAGATATGGTTCAAGATCCTTGTTGAGTCTCAGAATGTGCCAATGCTTGGCAACCATTTTATACAACAATGAAGAGTCAGCCGTAAATGGGGTAACCAAAGAAATATGTGGTAAAGGGTCTTTCGGTCTTGGCGTCTTAGTCAGGAGGTCTGGCTGAGTGACATTAGTGAACTTAGCATGAGCATCATTGATAACAGATGTTTTATATCCCCTATTCAGAAAGCGTTGATTTATAATATTACATTCTTTGTCAAAGTCAACGGAACGAGTACAATTTCGTCTAGCCCTATGAAATTCTCCGGTAGGAATGTTGTTGATAGTGGTTCTCCTATGGTTGCTTTGTGCTGCCAATATAGAATTCACCTCAGTGGGTTTCCTATAAGTACAAGTGTAAAGTTGTTGATCCTCAATATAAAGGTGTAAGTCCAAAAAATCAATTTGTTTGAAATCACATTTACTCGTGAAATTAATACCAAATGTATTAATATTAGCAAAAGTTAGAAAGTCATTAAAGGTCTCTTCAGTACCTCTCCAAATTAGGAAAATATCATCAATAAACCTTCGCCAAGTGACAATATTGGCGGCATACTGGTTATGATTCAAAATATGTGTTTCTTCAAAATATGCCATGAAGAGATTGGCCAAGGAGGGTGCAAATTTAGCCCCCATGGCCACCCCCTTCAATTGTAAGTAGAAATGATCATTGAAAAGAAAAACATTATTTGCTAAGACAAATTGTAGAAATTGCTTGAGCATAGAAACATGTTCAAGGAAAGATGCCGAACTATTCCTAAACACATAATCTAATGTAAGCAAAGCCAAGTCATGGTTAATATTGGTGTACAAAGCAACAACATCAATGGTAGCTAACATAAAGTCTGAATGCCACGTAATAGAAAAAAGGTCCTGTAGGATATGGGCACTGTCTCTAACGTAAGAATTCATTTGGGTTACAAATGGTTTAAGCGCTTCATCCAGGTATTTGGACAAGCCCTCGGTAGCCCAATTAATACCGCTCATGATGGGCCTAACCTCAGGTAGAGTATCATAAGGTTTATGTATCTTAGGCAGAAAATACATTGTGGGTATAGTGGGGTCAGTAATTAGTAAGAAGTCCTTTTCATCATCAGTAAGATAACCTCTAGAGTACCAGACATCGATCAATTCAATTAGATCCAGTACAACACGTTTTGTAGGATTAGATTTCAGAATCTCATAACAACCGGGGGTGTCAAGATGTTTGAGACCCATAGTAATATAGTCAGTAGAATTTAAGATGACGATATTACCCCCTTTATCTGCCTCCTTAATTACAATATTGGTATCATTGGCAAGATCTCGTAGAGCGGTTTTTTGATTATTGGTAAGATTAGATTTCCATTGGGGTTTGAAGCGCTTGTCCAAGTACTGGTGGATATCTCGAGTTAATGCTTGATTAAAAGTCTCAATGACATTGTCACTAGCAAATTGTGGCGTGAATTTAGATTTGAGTTTAAGTTCCTTGAGGTCCATATTGAGGGAATTTATTTTCAAATCCTGAATAACATTCGAGATGTCACTCCCGGCCTCCTGATTAAGGGAAACCAGGGTTTCAATAGCTCTTAGATCTCCGATGCTGAAAGAACTGGGTGGATCGGGTTTGGGTTTAGGATTATATGTAGTCACCTGAGTAGCAAAAACATTTTTTAGCTTAAGTTTTCTCAGAAATTTGAAGACATCAATTTGAAAATTGACAAAGTTAGTACATACACTAGGTGAGAATGATAAACCTTTATTAAGGGCAGAAATTTCATGTAGAGAAAGGGTACGTTTAGACAGATTAGTTACCAAATCAGCCTCAACTATTGTCCCAAACGTTTTTTGGAGCGAGTCAAGATGCCCGGACGGGCTTGGTCTTCGTCTGAACTGCCGCTTCCGCTGCCACTTGCCCCCCCTCCTGCCCCTGGTATGTTTGCACTTGGGCTTGCATGGGGGTTGTGCCGCGGGTTGCTGTTCACAATTAACCTTGAGAAAATGACAAGGACTTAACTGAATTCACTTTACGATTTTGTGTTCCTTTGTTTTTGTTTATTTATATCCATCTGCCACTGCTGTACTACCCTCCTTACCTGATTCCTGGTATGTTTGTTTACCCTTTTATATATTTTTTGTATAATTGTTATTTTTTGAATATGCTGACTTTGTGATGTCACTGATGTATGTCATTTAGCCTTGAAAACGACCCGAGTGTCGAAACACGTGTCGGCTATCTTTCAATCAACTTTATTACTCAATCAACTTTATTAAAATACTGTATTTTGATTTCTGGTTGTCAAATTGTAATAGTGTTGAGCGCAATCCTACCCCCCCCCTTTTTTATATAACTGTTACTTTATTACCGGCCTGTGTGGATTGGCCGGTGGGAACTGGATTGCTGCTAACACTTCTTCCCTCCTATATATATTTTTTCGATGATATATCATATTGGTGATAACTAGCGCACAGGTACTCCAATTGTGACTCCACACTCTTCGTTCTTGTTACTTTGTCACTTCACCTGTGCCAGCTGACCATCACCTCTTTAAATTATGGCGGACTACATGATTAATAGGGAACAAGACAGAGCAGCCCTATTTGCTCCACGGGGCAGTACGGCTAATGCTTTCAAAAGTAACTTCTCGGTCCCAGAGACCCTGAAACAGAAATTCATTAGACTTGAAAGACTTTCTAAAAAAGAAATCAACAAATATTGGGAGCAAGCATCCCTCACTAATTATCTTGAAAATAATCTTATTCCCAGGGGCTTACGTAACCTAACCTTCCCCAATTTCGATAATGAGGAGGACGCGGACCTAGCGGAACAGTGGGTCGATAATCTCAACCAAAGTTCAAAGAATATGTTAGAATTACTCATCATACATGCTACTAGAGAGCACAAAAGAGTACTTGCCCAAATTACGGTACTCAAAGAGGAAATTAGCGAAATGCCCAATGCTGAAGAAACTAAACAAAAGAATTATGATAAGATGCATGAAATTTTAGTGGAATACCAAGATGAAATCAAGATGCGCAAATGTAGAAAGTTTTTTCGAGATGATAAAGATTATCGTCAAGATAGAGTCTATACATTCCAAACTAAATATGATAATATTAACATTGGTTCGAAACCATCTTCTACTTCTACCTCTGTTAATACCACTCCCGCTAGTTCTGATCCTGACTCTGAAACTGAACTTAGTGAACCGCAGACTAATGATACTCTAATTAATGAACCCAATCTTAAAGGAAAACATTTTTTAGGAGAAATTCGGCGCTACAAGAAAGGAAACGTAAGATTTGCAAATACGAAACAAGTTCGCTTCAACAAAACTCCCACAGTATTTACTCCAACCCCGGCAAACATACCAGGGGCAGGAGGGGGGGCAAGTGGCAGCGGAAGCGGCAGTTCAGACGAAGAGAAAGGAAACGTAAGATTTGCAAATACGAAACAAGTTCGCTTCAACAAAACTCCCACAGTATTTACTCCAACCCCGGCAAACATACCAGGGGCAGGAGGGGGGGCAAGTGGCAGCGGAAGCGGCAGTTCAGACGAAGACCAAGCCCGTCCGGGCATCTTGACTCGCTCCAAAAAACGTTTGGGACAATAGTTGAGGCTGATTTGGTAACTAATCTGTCTAAACGTACCCTTTCTCTACATGAAATTTCTGCCCTTAATAAAGGTTTATCATTCTCACCTAGTGTATGTACTAACTTTGTCAATTTTCAAATTGATGTCTTCAAATTTCTGAGAAAACTTAAGCTAAAAAAATTTTTTGCTACTCAGGTGACTACATATAATCCTAAACCCAAACCCGATCCACCCAGTTCTTTCAGCATCGGAGATCTAAGAGCTATTGAAACCCTGGTTTCCCTTAATCAGGAGGCCGGGAGTGACATCTCGAATGTTATTCAGGATTTGAAAATAAATTCCCTCAATATGGACCTCAAGGAACTTAAACTCAAATCTAAATTCACGCCACAATTTGCTAGTGACAATGTCATTGAGACTTTTAATCAAGCATTAACTCGAGATATCCACCAGTACTTGGACAAGCGCTTCAAACCCCAATGGAAATCTAATCTTACCAATAATCAAAAAACCGCTCTACGAGATCTTGCCAATGATACCAATATTGTAATTAAGGAGGCAGATAAAGGGGGTAATATCGTCATCTTAAATTCTACTGACTATATTACTATGGGTCTCAAACATCTTGACACCCCCGGTTGTTATGAGATTCTGAAATCTAATCCTACAAAACGTGTTGTACTGGATCTAATTGAATTGATCGATGTCTGGTACTCTAGAGGTTATCTTACTGATGATGAAAAGGACTTCTTACTAATTACTGACCCCACTATACCCACAATGTATTTTCTGCCTAAGATACATAAACCTTATGATACTCTACCTGAGGTTAGGCCCATCATGAGCGGTATTAATTGGGCTACCGAGGGCTTGTCCAAATACCTGGATGAAGCGCTTAAACCATTTGTAACCCAAATGAATTCTTACGTTAGAGACAGTGCCCATATCCTACAGGACCTTTTTTCTATTACGTGGCATTCAGACTTTATGTTAGCTACCATTGATGTTGCTTTGTACACCAATATTAACCATGACTTGGCTTTGCTTACATTAGATTATGTGTTTAGGAATAGTTCGGCATCTTTCCTTGAACATGTTTCTATGCTCAAGCAATTTCTACAATTTGTCTTAGCAAATAATGTTTTTCTTTTCAATGATCATTTCTACTTACAATTGAAGGGGGTGGCCATGGGGGCTAAATTTGCACCCTCCTTGGCCAATCTCTTCATGGCATATTTTGAAGAAACACATATTTTGAATCATAACCAGTATGCCGCCAATATTGTCACTTGGCGAAGGTTTATTGATGATATTTTCCTAATTTGGAGAGGTACTGAAGAGACCTTTAATGACTTTCTAACTTTTGCTAATATTAATACATTTGGTATTAATTTCACGAGTAAATGTGATTTCAAACAAATTGATTTTTTGGACTTACACCTTTATATTGAGGATCAACAACTTTACACTTGTACTTATAGGAAACCCACTGAGGTGAATTCTATATTGGCAGCACAAAGCAACCATAGGAGAACCACTATCAACAACATTCCTACCGGAGAATTTCATAGGGCTAGACGAAATTGTACTTGTTCCGTTGACTTTGACAAAGAATGTAATATTATAAATCAACGCTTTCTGAATAGGGGATATAAAACATCTGTTATCAATGATGCTCATGCTAAGTTCACTAATGTCACTCAGCCAGACCTCCTGACTAAGACGCCAAGACCGAAAGACCCTTTACCACATATTTCTTTGTTTACCCCATTTACGGCTGACTCTTCATTGTTGTATAAAATGGTTGCCAAGCATTGGCACATTCTGAGACTCGACAAGGATCTTGAACCATATCTATCACCTAAACCGAAATTTACCTTTCTGAGATCCCCCACTATCAAGTCACAGATCAGTCCCTCATTTTTTTATAATCAAAAGTCTAACTCCTCTTGGCTACAACAACCTACTGGCTTCCATAAATGTGGGAACTGTAATCAGTGCCCATGGGCCTCTCCTAAATGTCAAACTTTCACTGACAAATTTGGTTCCACAATCACGATTAAGGATTTTATTAACTGCAGGACTACTTTTGTGGTCTATGCCATTATATGTGTGTGTGGCAAACTTTACGTGGGGAGTACTATTCGCCAACTCAGATTCCGCATTAGAGAACACTTGTCCAGTCTCCGAACATGTGAACCAAAATCGCCTTTAGCGATTCATTGGCAATTGGAACATCAAATGGACTCAATCTCGGATTTACGGTACATTGGACTGCTGAAAGCACATAAGGGGAAAAGGGGCGGGAATCTCCAGCTCAAATTACGTCAAATGGAAGCTAAATTAATATGCTTGTTGCGATGTACTACACGTGGATTAAATTCTGACCACGAAATGCATGTCTTCTTGTGATTGCTAGTCTATCTGACCTAGTTGTTTTACTGCAAAACTATCGCATGGTGCCATGTTCAGTTCATATTCCCATGTCCTCATTTCAGGATTTTCTGCTACTTATGGTTTTGTCGACAGTTACCACTGTGGCGCACCCCTGATGCGCGCTCAAGTGCCAGCACCTATATATATTTTTTGTTATATGACAAATATTCCTTTATTGCTGGTTGAGGGGTTGTCTCCCCTGTACTATTGATAATGGTTATGTTTCCCATGACCTCTCAAAAATATTCTTTTTTATTACCCACGCTCATTTCGATTAAAGATATTTACCATATTTGTATCTTAATATGTTACTGAGTTACTTCCGGCACTTGCCGTCACGGTGCTTCCTGTTTGGTGCCTTGTTTATACTGCACGTCATTACCTGCGACCGCATTCACCAATCTTCTTCTTGATCGTTACTCTGTTGACATTAGACGTCACTGTAACGACGTAACGTGCGAACGTATTCACTCTGTTGACATTATACGTCATTGTAACGACGTAACGTGCGAACGTATTCGTCGGCGTCACTTCTGTGACGGACTTGACGGTAGTCCTTAATACGGAGCTTTTTCTGGTACACGTTGATTGGAATTGTCCAGATATATTAGGATTCTTTCTCGATTAGTCGAGTAAGTAGCTCTTCCCATTTGACCTTGGATTCTCTTCTTTTCTTTGTATAAGCGCAAGTTTTAGCTTATGCTTTGTGATGGTTTCGCTTTTAGGTATACTTTCACGCCGGACATTTGTGGCCTCTGACATTCTTTTACCCATACATAACCCACCCGGACTGATGGGGTGAGTGGTTTTATTATTATATTTTTTCATAACAATTTGTTTAACTTTTACTTAAGCTTATAACTTACTCTAATTCGAGTTCTTCCTTGAACAGGATATTGCCATAACAGCTGTTATTTACTATTTTTGAAGGGTAAGCTACCCTACCTTATTTTCTTCAACAAAATTTTTTAACTCAGTAACTCCTCAATTTGCCTTTATTTGGTTTTATTTGTGGTGTGGTTTGATCGATGTCAATAATAACTGGTTATTGTAACTATATCTGTTTTGTCTACTGGACATCACTAATTCTCATGAAGTTAATTGTTGGTTACCACCGGAGTTTTTTGGCTGGCACTTGGGCTTGCATGGGGGTTGTGCCGCGGGTTGCTGTTCACAATTAACCTTGAGAAAATGACAAGGACTTAACTGAATTCACTTTACGATTTTGTGTTCCTTTGTTTTTGTTTATTTATATCCATCTGCCACTGCTGTACTACCCTCCTTACCTGATTCCTGGTATGTTTGTTTACTCTTTTATATATTTTTTGTATAATTGTTATTTTTTGAATATGCTGACTTTGTGATGTCACTGATGTATGTCATTTAGACTTGAAAATGACCCGAGTGTCGAAACACGTGTCGGCTATCTTTCAATCAACTTTATTACTCAATCAACTTTATTAAAATACTGTATTTTGATTTCTGGTTGTCAAATTGTAATAGTGTAGAGCGCAATCCTATCCCCCCCCCCTTTTTTATATAACTGTTACTTTATTACCGGCCTGTGTGGATTGGCCGGTGGGAACTGGATTGCTGCTAACACTTCTTCCCTCCTATATATATTTTTTCGATGATATATCATATTGGTGATAACTAGCGCACAGGTACTCCAATTGTGACTCCACACTCTTCGTTCTTGTTACTTTGTCACT
This sequence comes from Ambystoma mexicanum, assembly GCF_040938575.1. Classification (NCBI taxonomy): domain Eukaryota; kingdom Metazoa; phylum Chordata; class Amphibia; order Caudata; family Ambystomatidae; genus Ambystoma; species Ambystoma mexicanum. Next base: position 231,398,097 of record NC_090930.1, on the reverse strand, counting down.
TCACCTGTGCCAGCTGACCATCACCTCTTTAAATTATGGCGGACTACATGATTAATAGGGAACAAGACAGAGCAGCCCTATTTGCTCCACGGGGCAGTACGGCTAATGCTTTCAAAAGTAACTTCTCGGTCCCAGAGACCCTGAAACAGAAATTCATTAGACTTGAAAGACTTTCTAAAAAAGAAATCAACAAATATTGGGAGCAAGCATCCCTCACTAATTATCTTGAAAATAATCTTATTCCCAGGGGCTTACGTAACCTAACCTTCCCCAATTTCGATAATGAGGAGGACGCGGACCTAGCGGAACAGTGGGTCGATAATCTCAACCAAAGTTCAAAGAATATGTTAGAATTACTCATCATACATGCTACTAGAGAGCACAAAAGAGTACTTGCCCAAATTACGGTACTCAAAGAGGAAATTAGCGAAATGCCCAATGCTGAAGAAACTAAACAAAAGAATTATGATAAGATGCATGAAATTTTAGTGGAATACCAAGATGAAATCAAGATGCGCAAATGTAGAAAGTTTTTTCGAGATGATAAAGATTATCGTCAAGATAGAGTCTATACATTCCAAACTAAATATGATAATATTAACATTGGTTCGAAACCATCTTCTACTTCTACCTCTGTTAATACCACTCCCGCTAGTTCTGATCCTGACTCTGAAACTGAACTTAGTGAACCGCAGACTAATGATACTCTAATTAATGAACCCAATCTTAAAGGAAAACATTTTTTAGGAGAAATTCGGCGCTACAAGAAAGGAAACGTAAGATTTGCAAATACGAAACAAGTTCGCTTCAACAAAACTCCCACAGTATTTACTCCAACCCCGGCAAACATACCAGGGGCAGGAGGGGGGGCAAGTGGCAGCGGAAGCGGCAGTTCAGACGAAGACCAAGCCCGTCCGGGCATCTTGACTCGCTCCAAAAAACGTTTGGGACAATAGTTGAGGCTGATTTGGTAACTAATCTGTCTAAACGTACCCTTTCTGTACATGAAATTTCTGCCCTTAATAAAGGTTTATCATTCTCACCTAGTGTATGTACTAACTTTGTCAATTTTCAAATTGATGTCTTCAAATTTCTGAGAAAACTTAAGCTAAAAAAATGTTTTGCTACTCAGGTGACTACATATAATCCTAAACCCAAACCCGATCCACCCAGTTCTTTCAGCATCGGAGATCTAAGAGCTATTGAAACCCTGGTTTCCCTTAATCAGGAGGCCGGGAGTGACATCTCGAATGTTATTCAGGATTTGAAAATAAATTCCCTCAATATGGACCTCAAGGAACTTAAACTCAAATCTAAATTCACGCCACAATTTGCTAGTGACAATGTCATTGAGACTTTTAATCAAGCATTAACTCGAGATATCCACCAGTACTTGGACAAGCGCTTCAAACCCCAATGGAAATCTAATCTTACCAATAATCAAAAAACCGCTCTACGAGATCTTGCCAATGATACCAATATTGTAATTAAGGAGGCAGATAAAGGGGGTAATATCGTCATCTTAAATTCTACTGACTATATCACTATGGGTCTCAAACATCTTGACACCCCCGGTTGTTATGAGATTCTGAAATCTAATCCTACAAAACGTGTTGTACTGGATCTAATTGAATTGATCGATGTCTGGTACTCTAGAGGTTATCTTACTGATGATGAAAAGGACTTCTTACTAATTACTGACCCCACTATACCCACAATGTATTTTCTGCCTAAGATACATAAACCTTATGATACTCTACCTGAGGTTAGGCCCATCATGAGCGGTATTAATTGGGCTACCGAGGGCTTGTCCAAATACCTGGATGAAGCGCTTAAACCATTTGTAACCCAAATGAATTCTTACGTTAGAGACAGTGCCCATATCCTACAGGACCTTTTTTCTATTACGTGGCATTCAGACTTTATGTTAGCTACCATTGATGTTGTTGCTTTGTACACCAATATTAACCATGACTTGGCTTTGCTTACATTAGATTATGTGTTTAGGAATAGTTCGGCATCTTTCCTTGAACATGTTTCTATGCTCAAGCAATTTCTACAATTTGTCTTAGCAAATAATGTTTTTCTTTTCAATGATCATTTCTACTTACAATTGAAGGGGGTGGCCATGGGGGCTAAATTTGCACCCTCCTTGGCCAATCTCTTCATGGCATATTTTGAAGAAACACATATTTTGAATCATAACCAGTATGCCGCCAATATTGTCACTTGGCGAAGGTTTATTGATGATATTTTCCTAATTTGGAGAGGTACTGAAGAGACCTTTAATGACTTTCTAACTTTTGCTAATATTAATACATTTGGTATTAATTTCACGAGTAAATGTGATTTCAAACAAATTGATTTTTTGGACTTACACCTTTATATTGAGGATCAACAACTTTACACTTGTACTTATAGGAAACCCACTGAGGTGAATTCTATATTGGCAGCACAAAGCAACCATAGGAGAACCACTATCAACAACATTCCTACCGGAGAATTTCATAGGGCTAGACGAAATTGTACTCGTTCCGTTGACTTTGACAAAGAATGTAATATTATAAATCAACGCTTTCTGAATAGGGGATATAAAACATCTGTTATCAATGATGCTCATGCTAAGTTCACTAATGTCACTCAGCCAGACCTCCTGACTAAGACGCCAAGACCGAAAGACCCTTTACCACATATTTCTTTGGTTACCCCATTTACGGCTGACTCTTCATTGTTGTATAAAATGGTTGCCAAGCATTGGCACATTCTGAGACTCGACAAGGATCTTGAACCATATCTATCACCTAAACCGAAATTTACCTTTCTGAGATCCCCCACTATCAAGTCACAGATCAGTCCCTCATTTTTTGATAATCAAAAGTCTAACTCCTCTTGGCTACAACAACCTACTGGCTTCCATAAATGTGGGAACTGTAATCAGTGCCCATGGGCCTCTCCTAAATGTCAAACTTTCACTGACAAATTTGGTTCCACAATCACGATTAAGGATTTTATTAACTGCAGGACTACTTTTGTGGTCTATGCCATTATATGTGTGTGTGGCAAACTTTACGTGGGGAGTACTATTCGCCAACTCAGATTCCGCATTAGAGAACACTTGTCCAGTCTCCGAACATGTGAACCAAAATCGCCTTTAGCGATTCATTGGCAATTGGAACATCAAATGGACTCAATCTCGGATTTACGGTACATTGGACTGCTGAAAGCACATAAGGGGAAAAGGGGCGGGAATCTCCAGCTCAAATTACGTCAAATGGAAGCTAAATTAATATGCTTGTTGCGATGTACTACACGTGGATTAAATTCTGACCACGAAATGCATGTCTTCTTGTGATTGCTAGTCTATCTGACCTAGTTGTTTTACTGCAAAACTATCGCATGGTGCCATGTTCAGTTCATATTCCCATGTCCTCATTTCAGGATTTTCTGCTACTTATGGTTTTGTCGACAGTTACCACTGTGGCGCACCCCTGATGCGCGCTCAAGTGCCAGCACCTATATATATTTTTTGTTATATGACAAATATTCCTTTATTGCTGGTTGAGGGGTTGTCTCCCCTGTACTATTGATAATGGTTATGTTTCCCATGACCTCTCAAAAATATTCTTTTTTATTACCCACGCTCATTTCGATTAAAGATATTTACCATATTTGTATCTTAATATGTTACTGAGTTACTTCCGGCACTTGCCGTCACGGTGCTTCCTGTTTGGTGCCTTGTTTATACTGCACGTCATTACCTGCGACCGCATTCACCAATCTTCTTCTTGATCGTTACTCTGTTGACATTAGACGTCACTGTAACGACGTAACGTGCGAACGTATTCACTCTGTTGACATTATACGTCATTGTAACGACGTAACGTGCGAACGTATTCGTCGGCGTCACTTCTGTGACGGACTTGACGGTAGTCCTTAATACGGAGCTTTTTCTGGTACACGTTGATTGGAATTGTCCAGATATATTAGGATTCTTTCTCGATTAGTCGAGTAAGTAGCTCTTCCCATTTGACCTTGGATTCTCTTCTTTTCTTTGTATAAGCGCAAGTTTTAGCTTATGCTTTGTGATGGTTTCGCTTTTAGGTATACTTTCACGCCGGACATTTGTGGCCTCTGACATTCTTTTACCCATACATAACCCACCCGGACTGATGGGGTGAGTGGTTTTATCATTATATTTTTTCATAACAATTTGTTTAACTTTTACTTAAGCTTATAACTTACTCTAATTCGAGTTCTTCCTTGAACAGGATATTGCCATAACAGCTGTTATTTACTATTTTTGAAGGGTAAGCTACCCTACCTTATTTTCTTCAACAAAATTTTTTAACTCAGTAACTCCTCAATTTGCCTTTATTTGGTTTTATTTGTGGTGTGGTTTGATCGATGTCAATAATAACTGGTTATTGTAACTATATCTGTTTTGTCTACTGGACATCACTAATTCTCATGAAGTTAATTGTTGGTTACCACCGGAGTTTTTTGGCTGGCACTTGGGCTTGCATGGGGGTTGTGCCGCGGGTTGCTGTTCACAATTAACCTTGAGAAAATGACAAGGACTTAACTGAATTCACTTTACGATTTTGTGTTCCTTTGTTTTTGTTTATTTATATCCATCTGCCACTGCTGTACTACCCTCCTTACCTGATTCCTGGTATGTTTGTTTACTCTTTTATATATTTTTTGTATAATTGTTATTTTTTGAATATGCTGACTTTGTGATGTCACTGATGTATGTCATTTAGCCTTGAAAACGACCCGAGTGTCGAAACACGTGTCGGCTATCTTTCAATCAACTTTATTACTCAATCAACTTTATTAAAATACTGTATTTTGATTTCTGGTTGTCAAATTGTAATAGTGTTGAGCGCAATCCTATCCCCCCCCCTTTTTTATATACACGTTTACCTCAACTATGGGGGGGGCATGGGTGTCTCTGACTGGTCCTCCACACATGGCGGGCTAGGGGTACCCTGCAAATCCCGGCCACATCCCATACCGCGCCCACCACGTCCACCTCTTGAGGCTCGGCCACCTTTGCCACCCTTACCGCTTGGTCGCCTCCCAACCATGGCACTGATGTTGTTGTGGGTATGGGAGTTGCAGTAAACTATTGACCTGGGCAATTGGGTGTCAAAGGGGTAGGGTACTAGATGGAATTCGTATCCTAGTGCTCTAGCAAGGCTGTATGTAACCCCTGGGGAAAGATGACAAGTCAAGCAACACACAGGCACCCCAAAAACAGAATATAACGTGCACGCAACCCCTCGTAGACCACTTGCGTGGAAAAATGAACCCGCACTACGCTGTGGCACCCAGAAACACAAGAATGAACATACGCGTGTTACACGCAGCCTACAATGACCTCTGAAGGGGTACGCGACACACGGGGCAAGCACAGTTGGTAAATACGTGCGCGACTCACTGTCTGCCTGGAAAATTAGCGTGAAAAATATGCGCGTGTGAGCGTTGGCAACACCCCCTCCAAAAGAAGAATTGTACACTGTCTGAGGAGACAGGACAAAAGAAGAAGTGAACACTGTTTGAGGAAACAGGCCCAACAGAAAATCAGAAAAAAGCTGTCAGAGGTAACAGGGAGTACGAACTAGAAACGCTGTGAAGTAAATCGCGTGTGAACCGACAAGAAGTACAGAATTCACCCACTCGATCTCCACGAAAAGCACGTACAAGCAAATGACGTCCTTTTGCACCGGCCCATACATCCAACGTCACTTCCGCGTATACGCGCTAAGGCCCTAACCTCCAATTACACGAGCTGACACTCGATCGTGCAGTTCTTGGACGTGTAACATGCACCCGTTTTCATGGAAACGCCAGCACGCGCACTTCACAGACGCGCTTACGTTCTAAGGGCCTTTGGTCCAATGAAATCGCGTACGCGTGCTGACGCGCTTCAGCGCTAAGGTCCTTTCCTCAAAATACCCAAGTTGTCATCTCGTCGGGGAGTGAGGAGTCAGGTGCCGCATCCCAGGTCGCAGCTGCCGAGGGGAGGTCCAAGAGGTGGAGGTTGGAGTTGGACTCCTCGGCAGCCGAAGGGGCATCTGAGACCCCCCAGGGCCCAACGGAGGAAGATGGCACGGAGTCATCCAGGTTGTTGGGGGGTTTGGTGGAGGAGGAGGCCGTGCAAGGGACAGAGACGGGATCTGGAGGTGGGGATTCCACTGGAGCTAGTGGTGCAGTGCAGGGGCAGGAACAGGAGGCAGCACCGGCCGCCGCGGACGTGCCTGTGTGTAATCCTTTCCCCGATCCTGTCACTGCATCATCTTGCACCAGCAGGGATACCTACGTCCAGACCTCTTCTCAGGGAGGGGATTGGCTTACACCAACTGGCCTTCCTCTCCCTGCGGATGTGGCTATCCGGCACCAGGTTGAGCCTGTCCTGGGTTGGGTGGCGTTGCGTCAACGTGCCATGCGAGCTGACCTGCAGTCTTTTCATGAGGAGACTGCACGTATTCTTGCATGGCTCGTTGACCGCGTTGAGCCACTGGGACAACTCACCATGGCGAGATTCCTCCGTTTTGTGGATCTTGTTCCGACCCCCTCCTCAACTGAACCCCCTATGCGCCAGTCGTCCTCTGTGCCATCTTCCCACCCATGTGTCACCTCGGTGCACTGTGGAGCTGCCTCTGCCCCTGCATCCAGTTCCAGATGTCATCGTCGCTGCGAACCCTCGGGGCCATGGAAGAGGACCGCCTCTGGGACATCGAGCAGGAGTTCGATGATGCCCTGGTCCAGAACATCAACATGTGAGCCGTTGGACTTGCCCGCTGCCCTTGTAACTAGTTAGATAGTGTTAGGTTTCCTTTGGTTTTTTCTTTATTTTGGTTGCGCTTGGACAATGCACCACCTTTATGTATATAGTTTTTCATTAGGTAGTATTTTTGATGAGTTTCATTTCTTCGGTTGGGATCATGGACCCTGGATTGTTCTTCTGTATATAGTTCACTATTGGATTCATCTTTTTTATTATTTAATTTCCCCATGGAGCAATGGTTTTCACTTTATTGGATTTCATTTATTGAACTGTGACTTTGGACACCTTCCGTTTGGATTATGATTTGTTGTTTTTCATTATTTTACGGACATGCAGCTTTTCGTTTTTAATTCCCTTTGTCGTTTGTTTGTTTTTTATTTCATTCATGTTCCTTTTAATACATTTTTTTGTTCATACTTTGATGTGTGGTATTATCTCATTGGTTTCATGCGTGTCATGATATGGGTTTTGACATTCACTTGCACCCATTGTGTGTGTGTGACGGACATGTGTTCAATTACACACTTGCCATTGGGGTTGTATCATGAAATTGGCATTTCTATGTGGGTGGATGCAATACTTGGGTGGGTCTTTGGCATGTGGAGGCTGGCCATGAGGGCCAGGGATCTAGATTGTGATGACGTGGTGGCTGGGGGACATGAGTGGGGGCCTGCTGACAGGTGCCCCACAATTCTGGGGGGTGGGGGTGCAAGGGGACATGAGTGGGACATGAGTGGGGGCCTGCTGGCAGGTGCCCCACACTGCTGGGTGGTGGGGGTGCTGGGGGTGCTGGGGGAGATGAGTGTGTGCCTGCTGGCAGGTGCCCTGCACTGCTGTATGGTGGGGGTGCAAGGGGGTAATGCGTTGGTGATCACTAGTGCAAGGTGACATGTGGCTTGGCTGGGGGGGCATGCCCATGGTGGATGGGCTGCCTGCGGGACATGACCAGGGGTGCAGGGTAGTCCCCTGTGGTGTGGTCTGCCAGCAGGGGTCGTGGAGGGTGTAGACGGAACACCTGGGAGGACCCACACTGCCAATTCACGTGTAGGACTCCCCTGCACCCCAGAAAAACACGTACCCTGCTGGAATCGCATGTGGGACTTCCCGCGCACCCCTGTAATACACGCACCCTGCTGTAATCGCGTGTTGGACTTCCCCGCACCCCAGAAATACAGGTACCCTGCTGAAATCGCGTGTGTGACTTCCCTTGCACTCCTGTAATACACATGCCCTGCTGAAATCGCGTGTCAAACTTCCCCGCACCCCAGAAATGCACGTACCCTGCTGAAATCGCATGGGGGACTTCCCGCGCACACCAGTGAGACACCTACCCTGCTGAAATCGCGTGTAAAAGTTCCCTGCACCCCAGAAATACACGTACCCTGCTGAAATCGCGTGTGTAACTTCCCACGCACCCCAGTAATACTGGTACCCTGCTGGAATCGCACGTAAAAGTTCCCCGCACCCCAGAAATACACATACCCTGCTGAAATTGTGTGTGGAACTTCCCGCGCACCCCAGTAATACTGGTACCCTGCTGTAATCATGTGTAAAAATTCCCCGCACCCCAGTAATACACGCACCCTGCTGGAATTGCGTGTGGATCTTCCCGCGCACCCCTGTAATACACGTACCCTGCTGTAATCGCGTGTTGAATTTCCCCGCACCCCATAAAAACATGTACCCTGCTGAAATCGCGTGTGTGACTTCCCGCGCACCCCTGTAATACACGTGCCCTGCTGCAATCACGTGTAAAGGTTTCCCGCAACCCAGTAATACACGTACCCTGCTGGAATCGTGTGTGGAACTTCCCGCGCACCCCTGTAATACACGTACCCTGCTGTAATCGCATGTTGAACTTCCCTGCACCCCAGAAATACACGTACCCTGCTGAAATTGTGTGTGGAACTTCTCGCGCACCCCAGTGATACACGTTCCCCGCTCGCCGTTTGCTGTTTGGCAGCCCTGTATACTGGTCCAGGGTTAGCACAGCCCTTTGCGATGAATTGTGAATTTTGATGGCTTTTCCTTGCGCGAGGGCGTTCTTGGGGGCGTAAATGGCACAGCTGCAGGGTCTCTGCGCCTCTCTGCGCCACGGCTGGTTTTGGAGGCTGAAATCCATGAATACGCTGTGCGTGGATATCGATTTTAGCGCACGCGGCTGGTGCAGATATTCGCACGCGCACACTGTGCGCCAGCCGCATGCACCACCTTTGTGCGAAATTCTATGAATTACCCTGTTAGTAGTTTACAAAACAGTGCACTGTGCAATTTGCTTATTTTCTGTGTTTGTGTTTGTTGTGAGAAAAAAATCCATGTCGGATTGAAAAAAACTTTTTTTGTTATGCTACAGTCCATTTGTTTGTTTGTTTTCAGTGTTCACTTATTGTTTCTGGCTAATGTTCTATCTGTTGGCATGTTGCAGATTTTTGGAGCAGTTAGATACCTGTTGGCGTATTCTAAATGTCTATTTTTGTTATAATTTAGTGGTATTCATTAATCTGTTTGTTATAGAATCTTGGGGCAGTTAGACAACTGTTGATGTATTCTAACAGTTTATAGTTTTTTAATTGAAGTTTTGTTAATGTTTAAGTACAGATTAGTTATTACATTTTGGTTTTAAGAAGATTAAATAAGTGTTTGTAAGATTTGCTGGTAATCTCTGCTTTAGAGTAATGGTACTATCATTACATTCAAACCATCCACCTTTCTTTTTTATATATGCAGTGTAGTGAACTGCATTGGTTGTGGCTCCTGCGTGATAGATTATACCTATTGTTGTGAAGGTTTTCTTACCAAGTGATACTTGACCATGTGTGAAACCAGTCAGCTTGCAGTTGTTTTTGGTACCATCTGCATTGTAACGTAGAAGCATTAGTATTACGTATTTACTATGTGTTTTATTAGTAAGGTGGAGCGATTATCTGAATTGCAGGTAGTACATAATCTACCATGGTTTGCATTTTGTACAAGTTGGTGAAATGGAACGGATTCACAATTAGGTATGGATACATACATAAAGCGCTCATTAGGGATTTGTTCCTGTGTCACATTGTTGCAGAGAGTGCATGTATGTTTCCACATGTATGAAATCTGGAAGATTTAATTTATAGGTATGTTTTTGTTTTCCAGTACTTGTAGTAAGTACATTAGACATTCTTGGGCATATTCTTGTGAGTTTATAGTGAATTTCACCATTCCAGCACAGTAGTTCAATTGCTGTCTTATTCCATGAACACTATACGTGTTGTTAGGATTGGTGGCAATTGAAATAGAATATTCATTGCTACATTTGCTTAGCAACTTACACCAGTTATATTTGAACATTTGAATGGACCAGATAGTTCTGTGTCCAAGTCATTTTTTCGGAGTGTATGTTGCTTCTTTGAAGAAGTAACTGAGTTACTTTGAGTAATAGGTTCTTCTTTGGTTGTGGTAGTTGATGAAGTATTAGCTTCTTTTACTCTCCTTGGAGGATTTGCAGTGTGATCCTGTTGCATTTCTGTTTGAATTAGTTTTCTTTTACATGGTTTTCCTTTTTGTGGAACAGGATATGTTTTTAGATGGTGGGTGTATAGTGAACGTAGTCTATTGTATTCTATAATGCAAGGAATATCAGCGTTTACTTTACTTGCATCAAAGTTGATTAGAATAGACCGTCAAGTGTACGTTAGCGTGATAGTGCTACGCAGCTCATGCCTTCTTTAAAGACTGTGTTACCAATATCTATCAATGCTTTGTCTAGGGTAAGACCTTGTGATTTATGAATGTGACTGCATATGCTAGAGTTAGTGAAAATTGTTCTCTGCGTACATACATGTCTTTGAAGAGAAGGAACGAGCGGTTGAGCGCCCTATCCTTTTTACTTCTGAAAGTTTTTCAATGAGAATATTGACAAACTGAATGTTGTTGTCACGTGGGTATGTTTGAAAGCCAACAACTGTACCCAGTGCTTCATTAACTAGTCTTTGCTCCACGTCAAGGTTATGTTTAAGCATTACTCCACAGTTTAAGGATAATTTTAATATTTTCTCCAAACGAGCTGTGTTGGAGATAGAATTTTCTAAGGTGTTTAGTCTTGTTGTGGCTTGTTGACACATGGGTAGTGTCATACCATGTACGTCCAGTTTGGCTGTGGAGCAAATTTCAATTGTTGGTTGCATTTCTTTTTTCAACATTGTTTCATTGAATTTGGAACAGCTTGCAAGAGTTGGCATTAAGGACATAAAATTGACATTTTTGTGCGCTAATTGTTCCATAACATAGCACATGAGTTATCGCCATAAAGTGCATGGATGTGCCGGGTTTTTAATATTGCTTGTGCTTCTTGAGATAGTACACCAACTCTAATACTTTTTAAAACGTTGGCATAAGTGAGGTCTGCAGATTGGCACATGTTTTCTGTTAATTCTCTGTATTGGAAATGTTGCCAAAGGTTGACATTTCCTATGCTGCCAACAGTTTTACGGCAGCGTTTGTGTCCTAAGGATTTAAAAAAAAGGTTCACCTTTCACTGGTGTTAATTGAAGAAGATCTCCGAAAACAATAATGTGTTTTCCTGCAAAGAGCTCTTCGTAGTTTGTTTCAAGTACGTTTTGCAATCTGAGGTGAATCAAAGCCAACATTAGGTTGGAGACCATGCTTACTTCATCTATTAGTAGCATTTTCATTTGTTTTAACAATCTGCCATTCCATTTAGCTTCTGTAGAAAGTTTTATATAGTCTAATTTGTTTTGTTGTTCTACTGGAAGGAGTAGTTATCGGTGTAAAGTGACACCGCCTATGTTGTAGGCAGCTAAACCTGTGGGGGCAGTTACAACAGCTGACAGTTTGTTGTTTGTCAATTGTTGAAGGAACTTGCTGATGATTTTGATTAAGAAGGTTTTGCCTGAAACAGCTTCACCACTGACGTATAGTAGTATAGGTTGGTAATTTTGGCAAGTACATTCTTTATTTTCATGTTGTACACCATGTGCAATTTCTTTTGTTATTTCTTGGAAAATGGTGCGCTGCTTTTGGTTCAGTTTTGATTGTAGTACAGTTAAGTCTTCTGTATCTTCTTCATAGTGACACATGGTGTTTTCTACTTCTGTCATAGCTAATTCTGCCTCATTTGCTATTAGTGGTTGTCCCAGTGGTTCTTGGTTTCCTGTTACAGAAGGTTGACTACTGTCGGGAGTGCCCCTATCTAGTTGGGCCTGGAGTTCTTCTTCGTGTTGCTGTTCATTGTGCTAAACAAAACAAAGTGACTATTTGTGGGAATTCCAACTGTGTGTTGCCCAGAATTGTTGTCACACTAAAGAAAACACAGTTTTGTCGAATGGAACGGGTTTCAAAAAGCCAGTTGGTCTGACCTTGCTTTCCAAATCGTCTCTGGTGCACTGTGTTGTGCTAAAAAACACATGCTCAACGACCTTGGTTTTTGCATGTGCTTGCTGCCATCCAGATGAAGGTTTAGTTAATTTTAATGGGTTTTCTCTGTATTGGCAGGTGCAGGTTTTGTCTAAAAACAAGGAAGAGATTTCTTCAGTGGATTTCTCTCTGGAGGTTATTCACCTAAAACAGGAAGGACCCCTAGGTGCTTAGTCTAGAGATCCTTTTTCAGAACAATGTGGACCTGTGCGGATAGCACTGTGCACTAGATCTAGTCGTTTTATAGCCGACCGGTTTCTGTGGAACAAGGTGGATGAGCCACATTCATCAGGGCTAGGCAAGGCATCAAGGTATATGTGTAACGCTCACCTGGCTCCCACGGAGGCGCTGGTCTGGTCTGGGTTGCTGGGGCCTCTTCAAGCGTGATGCGCAGAATTCGGACCACCGATTGAACAGGACCCCCAAATCTTGCTTGTCGGGCCCTTAGGAATATCCTTCTGCAGATGAGAAAGGAGATTAACTGTCTGCTGATTCTTCTCTGATTCCTCCAAAACCCCCGGTTTAAGCTCACCTTATAGTTTGGAAGGATGAACTCTCCATCCTGCTTCTGGTGCAGGGGCGCACGTTCGTCCAGTTACTTCACTGGTTTTCAGAATGGCGCTGGCACATCCACTTGACTTTTCTGAGCGATACGCCGTAAGTATGAAGATGCAAAAGTTCAAGTGTGAGCCTCCTTTTATGTTGTCTTTTCTGTCCTTTATTTCAGGTGCAGAACAAAGGCGATGCGTTGAGGGGTTAAATTGCTGGTGGTAAAATCAGGTGAGTTAGTGATTAGGGCAACCCCTCTAAATGTCTTTATAATTCCCCAGTAATGTCTTTTGTCCTTTCCCCATAGGGGCCGGGGTGCGGTACCTGCCAAAGATGCGGCGCCGACCCGAGATGTGGAATGGTTCACCAAGAAAAGCCGGTAAGTATTATGGCTGAAAATGTCCTTTCCCCATAGGGGCCGGGGTGCGGTACCTGCCAAAGATGCGGCGCCGACCCGAGATGTGGAATGGTTCACCAAGAAAAGCCGGTAAGTAATATGGCTGAAAATTCGGCGTTCCTCTTGTGTTCCCTTGCTCACCTTTTGTCTCTTCTTCTCTCCCCTAGGTGCAGAGATGTGGCGACCGGTGCTGAGAGCCGCGATGGAGCCGGGCGGCGTCTCGGGAACAGGTGAGTGAAGCGCGGCGCTGCAGCGAGCAACGCAGTGCTTTTAAATGGAAGTCTTCCTTCAGGAATGCTGGCGTGAAGATTCCGGATGCAGGTAAGAAGGTTCAATAAGTTCTTGGTTTTCACCTTTCTCTTCTCTTATTCCCTTACAGGTGTTCCAGGTTCGAGGCGGGCGTGGCTGGAGTCCAGATACAGGAGCAGACACGGTGAGCGTTCAGCTGCTGGAATGCAGAACAACGCGAAGCACGTGTGGCTGTCCGGGCGTGGCTTAAATAGCTTTGGAAGAAGTTCCAGGTGAGTATTCTTCCACAGCCCCACCCCAGTAACAAAATAGTTCCTTCAGAAAAATAGTCCCTCCTAAGCCTCATTTGGCTTGGTTCTTCATGCAGCATGGTCTGCATCAGGTGAGTGTGCAGTATGGTCTGCTTCAGGTAAGTGCACCAAACACTTGCCCTTCTGAGCCTGGCGCCTACGGCGCCAGGACTGATGTCCAACATGATCCAGGCGCCTACGGCACCAGGACAGAGTCCAAAGAGCCCCTATAAAGGGCCGCTGGGCTTTTACCCGGGGGCGTGATGCCTGCTCCCGGGGGTGCTGGGCCTGGCTTGGTGCTCCAGGGGTAGGCATCATGACAATATGCCCGCCGTTATTTAGTTGCAGCAGCCGTGTCTGCTTAACTTCTGTACCTCTCCCTGTAGGGATGACAGGAGGGAGGGGTGAGAGATGGAGCAGGGATAAATATCCAATTTAAAAACCTCAACTGTAGGTCTGTTCCAAAACACTGCATTGCATTATCAGTAAAGCAAAGGCTTACCCTCTCCGTGTGGTATGGATGCTCTTCACGGGGGGTGAGACGGCCCGGAACCTGGGGGCCAAATAACAGTTATTACTGTCAAGTGTGATGCACTCGTGCATCTAGGATAGGAAAGCGACAATACTCCTTGTATAACTATCCATTTTTAACCAAATTGTGTGAGTTACACTGTCAAGCTGCATGACAACACATCCGATTAAAACACGCCTTGCGGAACACAGATCTTGCATACGCACCAAGAAGATCACAGCACCGATGGTGGAATATTTCCTGGCACAGAAACACACTCCTACAGACTTCACATGGACAATAATTGAGAAAATGGCCACCCCCACGAGAGGAGGGAATATGCACAACCTGCTCTTCAGACGTGAACAACTTTGGATTTTTCGTCTCCAGACAGACAAATCTGGGCTCAACAAAGCAACCAGCTGGCAATCGCTGGCTACTCTGTAATCTATACCTATCACTTGCCAATGTGTATTTCTTGCAGCGTATTGGCTCTATTTGGTACATGTGGGTCATTGTATGCAATGCTGTAATTATGTAGTTTCCATAACCACTACAACTTCACCTATAGTATCTGGCTTTTTTGGTACAATAGCACCATTCCAGGTGTACAATATGCACCCCCAGCACCTCTGATCTATGTGAGACATTTGTGGCTTGGACAGTGTAGTCCTCTGATTCGCTGCCCGCGGCGCCTGACTCTGGGATGGCCGCCGCCTCGTCCTAGTGGGACGGCCATGCTGGAGTCAGGCTCATGTGACCACGTGACTCGCAGCGCCATGGCAACATAAGCAGAATGGTAGCACGGGCCGTGGCGAAGAAACCGCTCGCGCGCGGCTCGTAGGACCACCAGAGACGTTCGCTCCAGGTAAGCAGCCTCTTTGAGACGCTATCTGCGGCCAGCCACTCCCCCGCGAGCAGGGTTCGAGAGGCAGGCACACGGACCTGCATGTGTACACAGGGTGTTTTTGTTGTGTACTTGCTGATTTTGAAGCTGCAACGCATAGCGCGTGCAGCTTGACAGTGTAACTCACGCAATTTGGTTAAAAATGGATAGTTATACAAAGAGTATTGTCGCTTTCCTATCCTAGATGCACGAGTGCATCACACTTGACAGTAATAATTGTTATTTGGCCCCCAGGTTCCGGGACGTCTCACCCCCTGTGGAGAGCATCCATACCACACGGAGAGGGTAAGCCTTTGCCTTACTGATAATGCAATGCAGTGTTTTGGAACAGACCTACAGTTGAGGTTTTTAAATTGGATATTTATCCCTGCTCCATCTCTCACCCCTCCCTCCTGTCATCCCTACAGGGAGAGGTACAGAAGTTAAGCAGACACCGCTGTTGCAACTAAATAACAGCGGGCATATACCTTGATGCCTTGCCTAGCCCTGATAAATGTGGCTCATCCACCTTGTTCCACAGAAACCGTTTGGCTATAGAACGACTAGATCTAGTGCACAGTGCTATCCATACAGGTCCACATCGTTCTGAAAAAGGATCTCTGGACTAAGCACCTAGGGGTCCTTTCTGTTTTAGGTGAATAACCTCCAGAGAGAAATCCACTGAAGAAATCTCTTCCTTGTTTTTAGACAAAACCTGCACCTGCCAATACAGAGAAAACCCATTAAAATTAACTAAACCTTCATCTGGATGGCAGAAAGCACATGCAAAAACCAAGGTAGTTGAGCATGTGTTTTTTAGCACAACACAGTTCACCAGAGACGATTTGGAAAGAAAAGTCAGACCAACTGGCTTCTTGAAACCCGTCCCATTCGACAAAACTGTGTTTTCTTTAGTGTGACAAAGCTGTGCATTGTGCAACATTGTTTCGTACTGCGTAAAATTTACATCGGTGATAGTGCTTTCATTTGCTATGAAAGTGTCTTCATAGGAGTAATAGTTATCTAGTATCTCTTCTTCTTTTCTCCATGGTTTAAAAGTTGTAGCAGGGACCTGTCATAAAGTTCTTTCTGTTGAGGAGTTTTTAATGACAATTTGATATGATTAATTAAGCTTCGTTTGGTAAGTTTCACTAAGCTGCCTTCACAATCTGTCACTCTATATCTACGTTTCTTTCATCTTGTTTTACATTTTTTTTGTACGCAAAGTTTTGGGCTATGTGGTATAGACACATGGTTTCCAAAGTGGTACTCCTGTTCGGGTAGTATGTGTCCAGTAAATTATTTTTCAAAATGTATTGGCTGTTGGGATCATTTTTGGCTATTGTTTCTTTGTCCTCATATGATTCGAGAACTCTTTTTCTAGATTTAGCACGACCAAGACTTAGCAATACTATATTTTCAGATTTTCCATACAAAGCAGTACCGGTTAAACGATCTGCAGCTTCATAGGAGCCACATTCTCTATGAGAGAGCATTTTTATGCCTAAACTGTACACTTTCTGAGATAGTGGTTTGTCTGATGATAGGTCATTCCACCAGAGGTCTTGAAGCTCTGTTTGTTCTGCTTTTGTTAAGTAGGCTGTAACATATCGTGCAACTGCAGTGGAATTGTCTGCAATGTACTGCACATCTATGTCTGCTTTCCATAAGAGGGTAATGATTGCATTGTAATCATTGATATATTTTGATTCTTCTGTTCTTTTTATGTAATACGTGTTCTTAGGTGATTTACCTTTAACACTATATCTAACTGAAGACATGAAGTTGTTCACTTCACCTGTTTCTGTGACTGGTCTAGGGAAACCAAAGCAGCATTTAGTGTAGTATTTCCATTTGTTTTTGTATTTGCGATGACAATATTTCCCACATTTGTGTCTTTGAAATTGTAAAATGTGTGCATGAAGATCACTATTTGTTGCTTTTGATGGAATTTCACAAGTGACATATTTTTTGATAAACTGTAAAACAGTCGAATCACTGTCTTAACCCAATTTAGGAGCATCTTTAATCCAAAAAGCATGTGGATATTTGGTGCTCCTCTGGCTTGGTATTCTTTTCTCCAAAAGAAATGTTGCACTTCTCTGAGGGGAGGAACAGTTTTATTACAAATAAAGTGTAGCATAGCAATGAAACGATGATGGAAATATCTTGAAACATAAACAGGATCTAGAGAGCAAAGTTCTAAAGGTGTTAGTATTTCTATGTTTGTTTTGTTTTTGTTTGATATGCGTAGGAAATCATGTAAATCTTCCCATGAATATTCTGCACAACTTAATGTAACAAACCAAGTGGGTGGGCCAAGGTTTCTTATCATACAATGTACAACTTTGTGACGTCGGAACCAGTACTCTTTTGTACCATGCATGTTTGCTAACAGATTTGTAATGCTTGATTGTCATCTTTTTCTTGCACTTTTTGTATTAATTGTGAAGCTGACATATTTTGAAAGTGGGCTCCTGATTTCAATATGTGTGCAACTCCGTAACATAGCGTTGCTATTTCACTTTCAAAGAGTAGGTGGAATATGTATTCCACGTTTTGTCTAAATCTGGGATCTTCATAATACATTTGTAACGACCGGTATCCTAATGTTGTTATCTGAGTGGGTCTATTATTGTACCTTCCTCCTTTGCCAGTAGGAAAGAGTAGAGGAAAAGGACGTACTTCTATACTTTTTTCCAATATGCTGATTGGTGATCCTTTGGTTTGTCGCATTTGGTACGTTTCTAGTGCATCATCTATGGGGTCATTAGAGTGTAATGGATGAATTGTATAATGGTCTAAAATATTGGATACTGTAGCAGCATCTAGAAGTTCAAATTCACCAGTTTCTGGTGACTCTTGAATTATTTCATTTCGTTCCCTTAAGTTTTCTTCAATATGTATTTCTGTGTAGTATTCATTATTGTCTTTCAGATATTGTAAGTCTTGTCTAACTTTATGTAAGTCTACGAGTTGTTGCCACATTTTTTTGTCTTTGTTGGTACACCATTTACTAAGACAATTAAAAATTGCTCTATTGGACGTTGCACTCCCAGACTGTGCATATTTTCTTTCAGATCTAATGGTAAATAAACTACTTTGCCACGAATGCCTTTAACCAATTCAGAGGAAGGTAATTTTGCTTTTTTTGTTTGAAGGCGTACTATTGCTTGAAATGGGTGCACTGTTTGAATTATGATGCTCTCATATAAACTGAGTTGTTGCATGGGTTTTGGTAGTGGGAATAATTCCAAGTTATTTGTTATAGCACGTGAAGGAGTTTGGTTGTTGTCATGTTTTGTAGTGCAGTGACTGCAAAGTATCAAGGGGTCAGTTATTTCGTATTTATTTGCTGCTATAAGGTAGAGAGCTAATTCAAACCATTTGGAATCTTCATTGTCTTCTATTTTGTATGTTACATCTATATTTTTGTGTTACTTTCATAAAAAGTTCTGTGGCAACACACACACACATGGTTTGGCACTTCAGCGGATGTACTTTTAAATTTTAGTATTTCCTTTTTGTATGTGTATAGTAGAATGTTGCTATGTCCAGAATTGTTGCTAGTCTGTTGTAAAGCTATTGCATTTTGTAAGTGGCTTTCACTTCCAAAATATTTTCTCTGGATATGGTCGATTTCTTCGAGTAGGTCTTTGGGTGTACCATGTAGAAGAGTGTTATTTAAATTGGCTAGTGCTAACGCAGGACCTTTAGCATAGTACAGTTTATAGACTAGATTTCTTATAGTTGAATGATGTGTTGATATCATTTTTATATGATGGAAGGTGCTTTTGCAAATAGGTCCTGAAATGCAGGCTAATGAATGTCCTTATAGTAGTGTGTATTTGCGCACTGGACAAGTATCCATATTTTGCAGGACTTTCATTTTGATTTTGTCTTTGCCTTTCAAATACTGATTGACGAACTGGCGTAAAGATTTGAAAGATTTTTTGGGAATGTTACACATTGACGTGCATGGCCATTTGTATACTGGACGTTCTGGTTCAGTCGAATGGAGAGGTAATTCTGAGTTTTCTGGGGATATTTTTGTAAGCAGTATTTCATGTTCCATTATGGTATTATTCATTTTTTCATAACCTCGTCCACTGCTATGGATGGCAATTGTGTTTGTTTGGTTTTGTTTGTATGCTTCTTCATTAACATATGGTTCTGTGCTCGTGGTGTGCCTCCATTCACCTCCACTGATATTTAAGAAGTTATTTTTGTTGACATTTAGTTTATTGAGAAGTTTTTTTTGTAATTTAGTAGATAGTTGTGTTAGTGCTTTCATTCTGTTTAACACTAAAATTAATAACTTTCTTTTGAGAAGGATTGCACTGTCTATTAAAACTCTAAGATTCATTTTTTACGGCAGGTTTGAAGGGTTGTGCATGATTTGTCTCCTGTTTTTATAAGATTCTGAAGGACTTTGTGGCGGAAATTTTTTTGCTAAAATACTTTTTTTGGTATGGTTACTTACTAGTATATCACGATTTATAGGAGCAATTTTAGCAGTAGTGGTAGCCAAATTCTTGTTAAGCATTTTTTGTTTCATTTTACATTTTGATAAAGGATGTAAAGTTTCTGTACTGGAAGCTTGTTTTGTTTTGCTAAATGACTGTATTAGCTGTTTTATTTGAACATTTTGTACAAACTCTGGTAGAGATGGATGCTTATTTTGGACACTTTTATTTTAATTTAAAAAGAAGAAGGTATGGGTTGGGCCGTTCTGCAATGTATGTGTGCTGTGTGCATGAGTGTCTGAGTATGAAAGGAAAGATGTATGTGGTGGTGTGTGACTGTGCATTGGGCAGTTACAATTAGTTGGGAAGGCTATTCTTCTATTTGTGTTTTAATAAACTGCGGTTTAGATGAGAGTAGAAACTGAGCTAGTGGTTAGGAGAAGCATTAATAGTAAATCTAATGGTATACAATTAAAACACTTGTTTTGTAGTACATTCTAAGGGTTCAGTATGTTATTTGTGTTCCAAAAGAAACGGGGATTTGTGTGCCATTCTGCCTGCTAATCTTTGTTTAATAAATGGGGATTTGTGGGCAGAATGGTTCAGAAATTGCTGTTTTGTTTGGTGCGCAAATTACATGAATGAACCACACAGTGTGTTTGAGGAACAGTAAGAATATTAAGGTAGTATTGTACTTACTCTTTTTTTGTGCAATGAGCAGGTCTCTTCGGATCTGTTGTTTGTAGTTCAGATGCTGCTGATTTTCAGGAGAGTGGTCCTCACTGCAATTGTAAAAGAAAGAAGTTAGTATTTTTGTGTGTTTATAGCACTGATGTTAATGTAGACGTTGATTTTAATTTCTTTGTGGTAGTATTCTTTTTTGATATCTGAACATAGTCTATGCATGCATTTAATTTGACTATGTTCAGCATTTATATTTTATTTACAATATGTTAGTTCAACATGCTTTGCAAATGAGTAGAATTTTAACTGCATGAAAATCACTTGGTTTTTTAAAGGTGTGTTGAAGATAGCAGACAGATTTGGAAGTGACAGTTGATTATAGTAGATGGGAAAAATTTCAATAAGTTCATTTTATAGGTAGACTTGCCAACAATCGGGATCACCTGAGAGGGATATTTCACCACAGCAATTGGGAACATTTATTTTTCCCATAGGATTGCATTGGGATTAGCATTATTTAGGCGGGAGACAGTAAAAAATAGTGCAATTTTTCAATGAAAAATCGTGAGTCTCGCGCCTAAATCGGGAGGGTTGGCATGTGTATAGGTTATGCGGGAGACAGTAAAAAAATGGTGTGATTTTTCAATGAAAAATCGGGAGTCTCACGCTTAAATCGGGAGGGTTGGCATGTATGTATAGGCTATGCAGGTTTAGTGGCATTACTCTGTTTATATGGATTCATAACACTTGTACATGTACTGTGAATGAAATATGCATACCTGTAGTTTGTATTCATGTAAGTGGATATGAATGCAGCTGTAAGTAGAAATCTTGGAGACTTGTAGAGGAATTTTTGTAGTAGGTGCTTTCCAATGATATGAGACTTGTAGAGTGATCAACAGTACATTTGAAGCGCGGAACTCTGATGATGGAGTTAGATGTAGAGGTCTTGGATGTGATTGGTGAATGGTTGTGTGACTGCTTCGCTGTATCCAATGAGGGAATGGCACCAATAGTGATGTGGAAAGGGTAGAAGGGCAGGCTAAGAGTTACGTGCCGCGCGGACACCGCGGCTGTCCGTGGGTAGGGCGTGCCACATCCGGGGTTTTCAGCAAATCCAGTATGGAAAGGGGACTGTAGGAATCAGCCAATTAGATGTTGACGTTGCAGATTTTTGTAGAAAGAGACTGAGTGTAGTGAAGTTGGCAGAGGTAGAGAAAGTCAGGGTTTTGGTGCTCGGAGATATGTTTGGTTTGCTTAATTGCAGTATGCTCAATGCAGGCATGTGGCAAACAATTTCGATGTTAAAGGAGCGGAGGTGGTGTGGAGTGCTGTGCCTGATTGCAATGTAGAGGGAATTCTACAAGTTTGTGAAGATATGCGTAGGATAAACAGTCCCCATCTGGTAGTTTTGCATTATGGGGTGCTTTCCATTTGGGCTACGTGAGTGCCCCTACTTTGTTGGCAGATTTGTAACAGTTGGTTCAAGCAGTAATGAACATCCTTCCAAATGCGAAAGTATTTTTTTTCAGGATTACTACTTAGGGCAATATGGGACAATAGTTCTGTTTTTTGTCCTCAGCAAAACATTGCTAGGTGTGCAATCGATTGAGGCATGTGTGCTTTCATGCTTAGAGCTGGTATGTTTTTCTGTAATAATGAGAATATTGATTCGAGTAATGCTTTTTATTTTGAAGAAGATGGTATTTCTTTATCTTTTTTGGGAAATACCATGTTATTTTGGAATGTAAGGGTTGCTTTGGAGAAGGTTATGTGAAGATTTTAGTTGTAAAGTAAGAAGAAAAAAAATACAAAATAACAGGTGTCTTAAAATACAAAAAAAGCCTCTTATCAGAGCCCACCTCAAAGGGGAAATGGGGCACACTATTTAAATGTATATTCACCACGCTCAGATCTTTGATATGTCCGCGGACATGGCGGTCGTCTGCGGACAGCGCGTATTACATACAGGGATTCTGGGGTGGAGAGGCATGCAAATGAGAATAAGCGGAGCTAGGGATTGGACAGTAAAGTTTAGTGGGTGTCTTGTGTAAGGAGAGATTTTGTGAGAATGTCTTTTTCCAGAGAGAAGAACAGATAGCTATGGCTGTGTCTTTTCTAAAACAGATTATATGGATTTTGGGAGACTCATGGATACATTGGTTGAAGGTGCATGCAGAACGTTGTGGAGTAGCTGCAGATATTGGATTCCCTCATATGGAAGTGCACTGGCATGGAGTGCGTGGAATGAAGTGGCTGGACTTGGTACTTCTCTGTGCTACTTTAGAGACAGAGCATCATCCGGACATAATTATAATACATTGTGGAGGGAACAGTTTAGGACATGTGTCTGGAATTTGTTTGCAATTTGCAATGAAAGAAGGACTTGAAGTAATTTTTTCTCGTATTGCGCAAGTGATGTCATCTTTGATGTCCTGGGTGTTAGTCTTAGCAGTGCACGGTGGTGGCGCGAGTTATGGTTGCTTAGCTTAGCTTCCCTGAAAAACCCAAGAAATTCGCCAGTTATGGTAAGCTAAGCAACCATAACTCGCACCACCACTGTGCACTGCTAAGACTAACACCCATGACATCAAAGATGACATCACACATGTCATTGATGACATCACATGTGCATTTACTTTTCATGATGGCACAAAACTGTGAGAAGATATTGGGAGAAATATGATGAGCTGTGTAGTTCATTAAGCAATGCATTGCTATAAACACCATTGTATTATGAAATTCTTTCCAGTATAGGAACCTACTCATGCAGAAACATATGCATTATGTGCAGTATACACCATAGAGATGGAATATTCATAATGTTGCCATGTTGAATAGTAAAATGATAAATGATTCATATTACAGTTGTGTGTACTGTGAAACATGTAAAAAGTAGGTAATGAAGACCCACTTACTATGTATTTGTACTACTACAGGCATAAAATAAAGAGAGCACAACATATACAAATATGAGCACATTCATAGAAAGTAAAGTAAGCAAAAAAGTAGCAGTACTACTAGAAAGTGTTAATAACGTAACTGATTATCTTCATGAACAGAAATGATTTCTGTCTTTCAAGCCTGCTTCTTCTGCTTTGTATATGTATCATATGATATGACTGGACCCTAAGGAAAGTAGTGTAAGAACACACATACAAATATGACCATATACAGGGTAAGTTAAGTAATCAACAAAGCAGCAGTACTACCACAAAATGTTAATAACCTAACTGAGTATCTTCATGACCAGGACTATTCAGCTTTTGCTATTTAAATTGCTATCTTACTCATACCTGACAGCTTTCCTTATGGATTCCATGGCTGCTCCTGCGGCTGGTACTACTTCTTCCTCAGTACCACCCCAATCCCCTTTACCACCACCACCTTCCCAAGGGCCTGAAGAGGGGAACAAGCATGGAGATGTAGATAGGGATGAAGAGGAAGACGAGGATGAGCCAGTGGAAGTCCCGACTACTGTTGTCCAGTGTGAGTTTTGGGTGTGGAGGCTCTTTACCACAATTGGAAAGGTACCCAAAGCATGTGCAGACAAGGTGCTCTGCAATGAGTGCAACATGGTGCTCAGTCATGGCAAATCGGGTCTGTACAGCTGCGGGACCACTTCCATGTGGCAACACCTGAGGTCGTACCACAAGGTGGCAGCTCAGAGGGTCATCCCCTTCGAACAAAGTTCTAGGTTGAGTTCCCCTACAACATCCTCAAAATATGCTCTTGCCACCACAAAAGACACTCATGTGGGGCATTGCATTCCTGAACCAGCCTCATAAGCTTTACGCAACACAGTAGACCCTTACCTTGTGAGGTTCACTGTACTGTGCATGTACTGCGATGTGGTACTCTGCAGCGGGGAACAATTTCAGAGTGCTTTCGAGGCTTCAGTCCGGGAGCATGAGAAAACATGCCCCCTACTCAAGTGAGGCCCACCCAACATCTTCCTCTCTCCACTTGCCCTTTCTTATCCCTGTGGTTGGTGCCCTTACCCTACATTCCCTTCCCTTACTTTCCTTATGTGTCATGTCAAAAGAAACCAAAAAAAAATACAAAACAGCAAACCCCCCCAAAAAAGCACTCTTTTCAGAGCCACATTTCACAGTTTAAAAATAGAAGTGGCAATAAATTAGTTCAGGCCCCGTGCAACCTGTGCAGTCTGTGAACAGTCCCCAGACTTTTAGAATTTTTGGGGTGGTGCGCTATCAAAAACATTTCATTCTTCTCTGGGAGTAAATGGTGGCTCTGAAAAGAGTCTTTTTGTAGTGTTTGTTTGTGTTTGGAAAATTCAAGTGGCCAAAAGATACTAAAAAATGGTTGCTGTACTTGCGAAAAGAGCTGCACTGCATTTTGGATATTTCGTAGAAAAATTAGATTGCCAGCATCATTAAGATGGACTCCATCTCTGAGAAAAATGTTTGTGCTACGAAAAATAATATTTTAATTTGTGGAAAGAGCACATGCCAACATCTCTCAAAAAAGTGCAAACAGCCTTTTTAACATTGCGCCTCACTTTCTCCATTTGCGGACCAAATGTAGAAGAACACAGCCACATTTGTCTCTGCGCAATATGGGAAGACATTACTCTGGAGTTTGGAAACATGTCTATGACTTTCCCAAGTCCCTCTTTCATTGCAAACTGCAAGGAGATTCCAGTAACATGTCCTAAACTGTTCCCTCCACAATGAATAATAATAATGTCTGGATGATGGTGTGTCACCAAAGTTGCACAAGGAGGAACCAAATCCAGCCACTTCATATCACGCACTCTATACCAGTGCACATCCACATGATGGAATCCAAAGTGTCCAGCCTCTCCACAGAGCTCTGCATGCACCTCCAACCAATTTATCCACGAGTCTCCCAAAATCCAGACACTCTGCCTCCTGAAAGACACAGCCATAGCCATCTGCTCTACTCTCAGAAAACAGAGCTTCTGCCAAAGTCTCTCCTTATACATCAGACCCAGTAAAACTTATGGACCAATCCACTGGCCTGCAGAGTTTCATTTCCAAGCCTGACAGCCTGAAAATCCCTGGATGTGGCACATGTGCTCCGCAGACTATTGCAATGTCTGCCGACATATTGTGCAATGTTTGAGGATGGGGACAGAAATTGCAACCAGAGTAGCACATTTTCTCTTTGGTTGTGGCTCTGGAAGAACCTTTTATTTTTTTTATTTTTTGGACCTTTTCAGATTTTGTCTGCTAGACCTACTGAATGCAATCTACATAACTTCACAAAAACCTTCTGATTGAATTTTGAATATTACTAAGAAAGATTTTATTATCACAATCCGCCAAAGTAATGCCATCACAAAAAAAGAACTTGCACCATCCTCCAAACGGTTCTGATTTTGGAATGATGACACCCCAACAGCACACATAAAAGTAGATATGCCTTAGTTAAGAAGACACCTTCCTATGTCTTGTAGAGGATTGCATACACTGTATTTTGGTTTCTGTTGTTTTGATAAAGAAAATAGAGTGCAATATTTAAAAAAACTGCACCACACAAAATTGGTTTCTTGTAATAACATAGAACTTACTCATACAATACAATTTATATTGTCTTGTCCACCCCCAGGGGATTTTAGATTACATCACCAGGATGAATCAGAGGTAGATTTCTGCATATACCACCAATTTGAATAGTATCTACCACATACACTAGTTATAGTATGTTTGAACTTTGTTAGGCGGCTTCCCCCTTATGTGACACATTGTAGAGGATTGAAGACACTGCGACACATCCATGCAGCTCTAGGTGGTATTTTGGAAAATATGATATTTGCACATGGGAAGAGGTGCATTAATGAGTTCAGGAACTGCTTCTGGTCACCCTGCAAAGTTATTGCACTTACATACCCCAAAAACATTCCTCCACAATTAACCACCAGGACATCTGGACTGTTGAAAACAGGCATATTTTTACAAAGTGTGAGTACACCTTGCAAATTTCTCCCTCGCACATAACACCACATAGCCTCCACTTCCTCCAATCCAATATTGGCAGAAATGCCATATATCTCTGCATGCATCTGAAGATTTCTCATAAAACAATCTCCCATCATACACACACTCACTATCTCAATCTCTCCAACCACAGCCATCTTCTCTAGACACATCAATGAAAACAAGGATTACCCTCTGTCCCTATTAATCACACCCTCAACACCTGATGGGCTAATCCCCCGTTCCATTTCCATTCCAGGCATGCTGAGAATGCCCGGATGTGGCACGCCCTGACCGCAGACTACCGCGGTGTCCGCGGACCCCGTAATACAGGGGCAGCCCTTCTTCTCTTTCCACTTCACTTTCTTCACCAGTCCCTCATTTGGTACTGTTAAGCAGTCACACAAGCATAAACCAATCACATCCAAGAGCTCTACATCTAACTCTGTCATCACAGTTCAGCACTTTAGATGTACTGTTCATCACTCTGAGTACAAGTCTCCTGTGATTGCAAAGCACCTACATCAAAAACTACTGTAGATTTCTGCTTTCAGATTCAACCACATCTACATGCATCAACACAAACTAAAGGTATGAATATTGTGTACAGTACATTTGCAACTCTTTTATAAATGCATGTGAACACGTTGCCTGCCACTTACCCTGCATAACCTATGAAAAAAGCATGCTGTCATTTCTCCCCTCTCCTATCACCAAGAGACACTTGCAAAGCTGTGTGCTTTCCAAGTTTTCATTTACCCATATCACTCATTGTAATGTGCAAACTGTTATTCTCTTCTTTCCTTCTGTCATTTTCACAACTACTTCCCCCTTAACACACCTATTATGACATTTCTATAATGCACACAGAACTGGAAACCAGCTTGTATCTTACCAAAGCATTGCAAGTACATACATTGCATGCATTTGACCAAAGTGCCTGCCACTTACCTTCCATAATCTACTAAATAATCACACAGTCATTTGTCCCATCTCCTAACATCAAGTCACACTTACTTACAAAGCTGTGTGCTTACACACTTTTCTTTTAATGCCAACTTGCAAAATTGTTTCAATCTTCGAATTTCAATGTCATCACCACTCAAAAAAGAAAACCATATTGAGATCATGTTTAAAGCAAGTTGAAGTGGCAGGTCCTTTGTAAAATGCCCAGAATGCACACAGAGAGGGAAACTGCATGTATGTTGGCAAACCATGGCAAGTACATACTTTGAACAATTAACAGAACGTACCATTCTTGCAAAACCAAACATATACATTTGTACATTCAGAACAGTGCCATTTGAAATGTGGATAAATAGATCAAAGAACTGAAAGGTTTCCTCCACTCATGTAGCAAGCATCTATGTGCAGAAAAATTAATGGAATTCCAGACACAAAAACATTCTCCTTTCAAATCTGTAAATCTTTCCAAGACTTTTTCTCACCCTACTACAACTTCCACTAAAGCATTTCCACACTAAATAGTGCAACAGCAACACATACATTTTCAAAAGTGCACCTCATAGGACAAACATACAAATACACCACTAACCCACTGAGCAATGATGCTGATGCTTGAAGGTCCCCATTCATATACAAAGCTGTGCAATTTAACAAATACAGTACCTCTTGCTGGCACGACATCCTTCTGCAAATGTAACTAATCTGTTCTTCAAGTGAAATTACTGTGCCATTAACACACATATGTACTAACTTCCTTCTTTTGCAATTGCAGTGAAGACCACACTCCTCAAAGCCAGTGATGTCTAACCTACAAAACAGAACCCAGAAGAAACCTACTCTTTGCATTCAACCAAGTGCAATACTGTCATAGTGTTCTGCCTGTTACTTAGACAGTGCAGTGTTCTTGTATTGTAGTACACACAATTGTATCAACCCAAAAGCATTTGATTCACTATTACTGATTGCACCTCAGCAGGTGCACACTTTGTATTGTCATCTGAATACCAGTATAGTAACACACAGATACGAGTGCAGCCTTCCCATCCTGAAGTAACAGGCAGATCACACACCTCTACATGTATGCCTACCCTCATGCTCAGACACTCATGCACAGTTCACACATACATTGCACAACCTCCCAACCCACACTTTTTTCTCCAACAGACACCAAAGAATGCCTAACAAAAAGCAACTTCATAGAAAACAACGCAGAAATAGAGCAGATCAAACTAAAAGCATACAAAATAGGCATCCATCTCTAGCAGAATTTGTACAAAAAGTTCCAACAAAACAGCTAGTACAGTCACTAAGCCAAACTGAAACAGCTTGTACGAAAGAAAGTCTGACCACTCTTTCAAAATGTAAAACTAAAAAGAAATTTATTAAGAAGACTGCAATTACCACTAGTGCTAATACTGCACCTATTAATCTTGTTGTAGCCACATGTAAGCTTAACAAAACATATTTTTTACAAATAATTTTCCACCTCAGAGTCCTTCAAAACCATATAAAACAGGGGGCGAATCACGCCCAACCCTGAAAACCTACCGCAGAAAACGAATCCTGGAAGCTCTCATCGACAGTGCAATCCCCCTCAAAAGGAAATTATTTATATTCGTTTTTTTTTTAAAATACGTTTATTTTAAACCAAGACAGAGTGTCAACAATACAACATAAACAAGCTATGTACACCAGTCCGAAGGCAATGAAAGTTCCCCCAGTCCCCCAACCCTCTCCCCCTAACCCGCCGATAAAGGTGTCTATCAGTAGTTCATGCTTCTGCCTCCATTCCCGTTGTGTCTCCCCCTCAGGAGGTGTCCCCGACTCCCAGGGTCCATCGGATGTTGGTAG
Source organism: Ambystoma mexicanum (assembly GCF_040938575.1). Taxonomy (NCBI): domain Eukaryota; kingdom Metazoa; phylum Chordata; class Amphibia; order Caudata; family Ambystomatidae; genus Ambystoma; species Ambystoma mexicanum. The sequence continues at coordinate 231,369,080 of NC_090930.1, read as the reverse complement.
GCTTATAAGTCAGCACTGGGAATTTTACATCATATTCCAGTATTGGGGCCCAGATGTTCTAAAAGCGATGGAGGTCCCCGGCCTTTGCTGCTGTTACCTTCTACGCGATCAGGATGTCCCATACTTTCCCCCACATGGAAACCACTAACAAAACTAATTACTAAACTACAACAAGGATTTTGTAACAGATGGAATATCAACAAAGATAGCTTTGCAAACATCTGTGCAGGTGAGTGGAGTCACACCACCAGCACAGAGCCATATTTCAATGAAGACGCATACAAACAAAAGCAAACAAACCCATTTGCCATACATAGCAGTGGACAAGGGTATGACAAGGTTAACAATACCATTATGGAACAAGAGACGCTGCTCACAAAAATATCCCCAGCACGCTTGGCATCAACTCTCCATTCCACCGAACCAATATGCCCAGTCTATAAATGGCCGTGCATGTGAATGTGTATCTCTCACATCTTTATGCCAGTTCCTCAATCAGTATGTGAAAGGCAAAGACAAATAAAAAAATTAAATATTACAAACTATAGACTATTGTGCAGTGTACAAATATACAGGACTACGAGGACATTAATTAGACCGCATTTCTGGACCTACATGCAAAAGCACCTTCCACCATATCAAAACGTTAGCAACACAGCATTCAACTGTTCAAAATCTCATTCATAAACTGTACTATGCAAAAAGTATTGCTTTAGCACCAGACTGTTTAAATAACATTTGTCTACATGTTACAGCCAAAGAACATCCAAAGCAAATATTTTGGAAGTAAAACCCACTTACAAAATTCAATATCTTTAGAACAGAGTAGCAACAACCTTGCAGATGTCAACCCACTATTACACACATACAAAAATAAATACTAAAGTTTAAAAGCACATCTGATGAAGTACCAAACCATGTGTGTGTGTGTGTGTTGCCACAGAACTCTTGTTAAAAAGAACACAAAAACCATAGACATAATATACAAAATAAAAGACAATGAGAAATCCCAGTGGTTCCAATTAGCTCTTTATCTTATAGCAGAAAACAATAAACACAATTGCTAACCCCTCAATACGTTGCAGATACTGCACTGCAAAACTTGACAACAACCAAATGCCTTCACAGGCTATAACTAATAACTTGGAAATATTCCCACTGGCAAAACCACTCCAACAACTTAACTTGTATGAGAGCATTATAATCCAAACAGTACACACATTTCAAGCAATAATACACCTTCAACCAAAAACAGCAAAACTGTCTCCCTTCTGAAATACTGAAAGGCATTTGTGGCAAAATAGATTATTTGCCATTAGATCACAGAGAAAATGGAGACACTCTGGGAGTGCAACGGCCAATATATCAATCTTTGATTATCCTAGTGAAAGGCATACCTACAAAAGACAAAAAATGTTGGCAGCAACTAGTGGACTTAAATTAAGTCAGAGAAGCCCTGCAATATCTAAAAGACAACAATGAAAACTACAGAGTAAACAACCAAAATAATTCAAGACTCGTCAGGAACTGGCCAATTTCAACTTCTATATCATACTACAGCAATTAATATTTTAAAGCACTATGCAATTCACCCACTCTACTCCAAAGACACCATAGATGGTGCACTGGAAACATACCAAATGTGGCAAGCCAAAGGATCTCCAATCAGCATATGGGAAAAAAGTGTAGAAGCACAAGCCTTTCCTCTACCTTTTCCTACTGGAAAAGGTGGAAAGTAAAATGAAAGACCAGTGAAAAATAACAGCATCAGAATACAGCTCTTTACAAATGTATTCGGAAGACCCCAGATTCAGACAAAACATTGAATACATATTCCACCTTCTCTTTGAAAGTGAACTAGCAACTATATGTTACGGAGTTGCACACACATTGAAAATAGGTTCCAATTTTCAAAATATGTCTTCTATGTAGTTACTTCAAAAGGAGGAAAAAAAACAAGTATTACAAATCTTTTAGCAAACATGCACGGTACGAAAGAATACTGGTTCCGACGTCATGCAGATGTATGCTGTATGATACGTAACCTTGGCCCGCTCACAAGGTTTGTGGCCTTAAGTTATGCAGAGTACGCATGGGAAGATTTGGACAATTTCCTACACATAGCAAACAAAAACAAAGCAAATGTAGCCATAAAAACACCAGGAGAACTCTGCTCTCTTGCTAAATGTATGAAGGTACTTCCATCATCGCTTTATGCTTTATTGCCGTGCTGCACTTCATTTGAAATAAAACTCTTATGCCCCTTTGTAGAATTGCAACACTTCTTTTGGAGAAAAGAATATCAAGCCAGAGGAGCACCACACTTGCGAAATCCCTTCACAAACTACACATAGCTACCTACATGCACACATTTTGCAATTTCAAAGACACAAGTGTGGCACGTATTGTTGGCGCACATATAAAAACAAATGGAAAAACAACATCAAATGCCTCTTTGGTCTCCCTAGACCAGTTTCAGCAACAGGGCAAGTGAACAACTTCATGTTTTCGGTTAGACACAGTGACCAAGTCAAATCACCTAAGAACACATGCTGCATAAAAAGAACAGAAGGATCAAAGTACATCAATGATTACAATACAATCATTGCCCTTCTATGGAATGAAAATACAGATGTGCAGTACATTGCAGATAATTCCACTGCAGTTGCACGATATGTCACATCCTACTTAACCAAAGCAGAGAAAACAGAGCTCAAAGACCTCTGGGACCACATATTGTCTGACAAAACACTGTCACAGAAATTGTACAGCTTTGGCATAAAAATGTTCTCCCATAGAAAATGTGGCTTCTCTGAAGCCGCAGACCATTTAACTGGCACTGGCGTGTATGGGAAACATGAAACATAGTATGGCTAAGCCGTGGTCCTGCTAAATCCAGAAAAGGAGTTCTGAAATCATACCAAGACATAGAAACTAAAGCCATAAATGATCCCAACAGCCAGGACATTTTGTAAAACAATTTACTGGACACATACTACCAAGACAAGAGTACTCATTTGGAAACCATGTGTCTATACCACATAACCCAAAACTTCACATACAAAAATAATATTAAACGAGATGAGAAAAAAAATACATAGTCAAAGGTTGTGAGGGTAGCCTGGTTAAACTTACCAAATGCATCCTAATTAACCATATTAAACTATCATTAAAAACTCCTCAACATATTCAACTGTATTAAATGGCCTTACTGCAACTTTTTAAACCATGGCAAAAAGAAGAAGAATTATTAAATACCCATGCCTCATATGAAGATATGTTTAAAAAAATGAAAGCACTATCACAGATATACATTTTACACAGTACAAAACCATGTTAGACAATGAACGACAACAAGAAGAAGAACTACAGGCACAACTAAATATAGACACTCCTAACAGCAGTCAACCTTCTATAACAGGAATCCAAACCACTTGACAAGCCACTCAGCAAATGAAGCAGAATTAGCAATGACTGAAGTAGAAAACACCATGTGCCAGAGTGAGGAATCTACAGAAGACTTAACTATACTCAAATCACAATTAAACAATGAACAGCATATCTTTTTCCTTGAAGTAACTAAACAATTTGAACATGGTGTGCAGCATGAAACTAAAACTTGTACTTGTCAAGACTACAAACCCATACTGCTGTATGTAAGTGGTCAAGCTGGTTCAGGGTAAACATTCTTAATAAAAATCATCGGCAAGTTCCTCCAACAATGTCAAACAACAAACTGTCAGCTGTTGTAACTGCCCTCACATGTTTAGCTGCCTAGAACATAGGCAGTGTCACTTTACATTGATTTCTACTCCATCCAGTAGAACACGAAGACAAATTAGACTACTATAAACATTTTAGCAGGAGTTGCTATGGAACTATGCAGAGTTTTGAAACAAATGTAAATGCTCCTAATAGATGAGGTGAGCATGGTCTACAACCTAATGTTGGCTCTGATTCACCTCAGATTACAAGAGGTCCTCAAAACGGACTATGAAGAACTCTTTGGAGGAAAACACATTAATGTTTTCAGAGATCTTCAATTAACACCAGTGAAAGGTGAGCCTATTTTTTAAAACCTTACAACGCAAGCTGTGCTGTAAAACTCTTGGCAGCATAGTAAATTCAGCACCACGATGCCTCAGGGCAGCTCTGTGTGCTTTATAAATGCAAATAAATAAAAACTAAATAAAAATAAATGTAAATCTTTGGCAACATTTCCAGTACAAAGAACTAACTGAAAGCACGGGTAAGTCTGCAGACCTCACCTACGTATGCCAACATTCTGAAAAGTATTACGGTTGGTGTACTATCTAAAGAAGCACAATCTATATTAAATGCCAGACACATCCATGCGTTCTACAGCCATAACTCATGTGCTACTGATGTCACGGAACAATTAGCACACAAAAATGTAAACTGTATATACTTGATGCCAACTCTTGCAAACTGTGCACAATTCAATGAAACACTGCTGAAAAAAGAAATGCAATCAATAGTTAAAATTTACTGCACAGACAAACTGGACATGCACGGTATGACACTACCAATGTGTCAACAAGCCACAGCACAACTAAATACCTTAGAAAACTCTATCTCTAGCACAGCTGGTTTAGAGAAAATGTTAACATTGTCTTTAAACTGAGACTGTTGCTAAAGCGTAACCTTGATGTGGAGCAAGGATTAGTTAATGGAGCACTTGGTATAGTTTTTGGTTTCCAAACATACCCACATGTCAACAACATTCAGTTTGTCAATATTCACTTTGACAAATTTTCAGAAGTTAAAAGGATAGGACGCTCAACAGCCCGATCCTTCTTTTCAAAGACATGTATGCACGCAGAGAACAATTTTCTCTGTCTCTAGAATACACAGTCACCATTCACAAATCACAAGGTCTTGCCCTAGATCAAGCATTGATAGATATTGACAGCACAGTGTTTAAAGAAGGCATGAGTTACATAGCACTGTCACGCCTAAGTACACTTGAAGGACAATGTCTAGTCAAGTTTGATGCATATCAAGTAAATTCTGATGTTCCTTGCATTGTAGAGTACAATAGACTATGTGCACTCTATGCACCCATCTCAAAATGTACCCTGTTCCTCAAAAAGGACAACTTTGTAAGAGAAAATGAGTGCAGACTCAACTTATACATGATCTCACAATTGTATCTTCAAAGAATTTAAAAGAAGCTCGTACTTCATCAATTACCACAACCAAGAAGGATCTACTGAAATAAAATGCACACCAAACTGCACAAACAAAGCCAACTACCTCTTCAAAGGAACAATATGCACTTCCATCAAATGTCTCAGACACAGAACTGTCTGGTCCATTAAAATTTTACAATACAAGTAGTGTAAATTGCTATACAAATGTAGCAATCAATATTCTATTCCCATTGCCACCAATTGTTGAAAAGATTTACTTAAATGGTACAGACCAATTGTGTTAGCAAATGTTAGTCCTTCACAGAAATGCAACAAACAATCCTGGCAACACTTACAGTGTTTCTGGAATAAGGCAGACATTGGACTACTGTGCAGGAATGGTGAGATTCACTATAAACACACAAGAAGATCCACAAGAAGATCCACAAGAATTTCTAATGTACCTACTACAAGTACTGAAAACAAAAACATACCTTTAAATGAAATCTTACAGATTTCATTCATTTGGGAACATCCATGCACTCTCTGCAGCCATGTAATGCACAAACACATCCCTAAAAAACACTTTGTGTATGTATCCATACCTAACTGTGAATCCATTCAATTTCAGCAACTTGTACAAAATGCAAACCATGCATATTATGTACTGCTTGCAATTCTGATAATCGTTCCACCTTACAGATACAGTCACATTGCGAATACGTAATAGTAATGCTTTCACGTTACAATGCAGAAGGTATAAAAAAAAACTGTAAGCTGACTGGATTCACACATGTACAAGCATTACTTGGCAAGAAAACCTTCACAACAGTCGGCTTAATCTACCACACAGGAGCCACAACCAATGCAGGTCACTATACTGCATACATTAAAAAGAAATGTGGATGGTTTGAATGTTATGATAATTCCATTGCTCTTAAACAGAGATTACCAGCAAATCTTGCAAATGCTTACATAATATTTTTAAAACCAAAATGTATTCACTAATCTGAGTATGAGTGTCTAGAAAATGTCTTCAATAACCTTTAAATCCACAAACTGATAGAATAAGGCAACAGCTATCTAACAGTGAAAATATAAATCCACCAACAAGAGAAAACATGTTTGAAAACACACCATGCAGAAGTGAAAAACTTTAAAGAGTTAGAATACGCCAACTGGTATCTAACTGCAACCATAAAACTGCAATATACATTTTTCTGAGGAAACTCTGCAACTCTTTTTACGTGTAAACATACCATCCACAACTTCAAAAAGGTCAATACACCAACAGGTATCTAACTGCCCCAAAATTCTGCAACATTACCGTGCAATACCACAGTACATACAAAAGATCAACAACCAAACAAATAAATTAATACTGCTAAAATGCAACAAAATATAAACAATTAGGATACACCAACTGGTATCTAACTGCAACAATAGTACCTCCACTTTCAAACCAAAAACCATACACCTTTTCAATTTCTCCTACTACAATCGACCACCGAAAGAGACTGTACTATATTACAACAAATAAACGTAGAAAGGTTTTTTTTTAATCCTGCATGGATGTTTTTTCCCCCACAGACCCAATGTTTATGCGAACAAACACAGGAACTGAGCACATTGCACGGTATACTGGTTTGAAGCACATTACTTGTAAAGTACGAACTATGAGGGTCCACAAAGTACACACATTTCTGCTATGCAATGCAATAACACAGTACAAAGTGCCTACACTAACATGTGATCTTTTCTTTTATCACAGAGATCGAAAAAACAATGTCTGCTACATTTTCCCATACCATGCAAATAAATGCATACAGCCTCAACAATGCCAACAGTAAGTATACAATGATTGGATTCACAACATTCAATACATACCTGTATTATACTATGATAGTTGTAGCCAGCAAAACAATATCATACACCCAACATTCTGAACACAGTCCAACAAACCAACAGCAACACACCATTTCCACCTTCCCACAAATACTATTACACTACTGGCAGCTCGTGGACAAACTCTTGAGAACATACTCCCTATGCAACCCACATTCCACTGTCAAAATGTTTGCTTGCATGGCTGTGTTATGCTGCAGTGGTTGTGGCCAGGGCCTACAGTCTTGGGTGTATGGCCTCCGTCCTACGGCTTCCAGCCATGCACCCAAGAATCTAGTCCCTGGCCACAACCACCGCAGCATAACACAGCCATGCAAGCAAACACCTGCTCACTTACCACAACCCAAAAACAATACACAACCACCTCAAGCCCTATCCACTTCACTTGCCATACTAAGACAGTACTTGCAGCCAATGCACAAACTCTTCAATGCATGCCCTCTCCAACCAAATCTACACTAACTACCCAAAAGCAATACATCATTACATAGTAAAATACACAACAATCTTCCCAGTGTCGCTACGGTCCGTGGACCACCATGGTGTCCACGGACACTGCGATCATGACACAGCCTTCTCCCACCTAAACAAGTACAACATTTGACCCAACTTTCACTCCCCCTCCCTCTCCACCCCCCCAGCACACTCCACAAAATTGGATTTCGGCTCCGTTCGCCACTGCGCTGTCCGTGGATATCTGTGGATCCAACATGGCGGGCACATCAGGAAAATGTGACGCACTTCACGCTTCCCTCCAGCCAATCAGTGAGCATGTTATATGTCTGCGGACATGACAGTGCCTTTCTAGCCAATCGTAGTCCTGTCCGCAGAGCGAACTGGGAAGTAAGTCCGCGGAGCAGACCCAGATATCACTAATTTATTTTACCTAAATTTTGCCCATTATAAAAGTAAACTACTGTACAGATTTTCACCAAATTTACAAAAGCATGCTTTCGGGACAAAGCCGCTGCTCCTGCCGCAAATTTAATGAAATTCCGTCCAGCGGTTTGCGCTGTAGGCATTAGCAAAGATTTTTCCATTCAATCTATGGAGAAAAAAATGTGTGACCTCCCCTATAACTTTGCCCACCCTTGAAGAAACCTCACCAAACTTGCGGGAAATATTCAGAGTAGGCCATGTACATTTTCTGAAAAGTTTGTTGAGGATTCTTCCAGGGAGAGCAAAGTTATAAGCCGCCTAAAAAGAGGTCTTCCTATGAGTTTTGCTACTTAACCATAACTACACGGTCGCTACCGCGGGCCGTGCAATTAAAGAATATGTATATATATATATTCAGTAAAAACTTTGTTAAAGGGATGTTATGGCTCCAAGTAAAACTGACATTTTTTTTTGCCAGTTATGGTAAGTTAAGCAAACATAACTCGCGCCACCACTGTGCATTGCTAGGACTAACACCCAGGACATCAAAGATGACATCACCAATGTCATTGATGGCATGACTGATGACATCACATGTGCATTTACTTTTCATGAAAACACTGCAGTGAATTCCAGGGCTTCTGCATCAACTTGGGCCTAGACTACCATAAAGAATGTTATGTTACTCGTAATCGCTAGTACAGCGTACGGGCACATGGGCCCTGGGCGATCGTCCCAAAAAACACTCACTGTGATCCAGGCGTTGGCAACTATGTGCAGCTGCCGATTAAAGAACCTGTCAGTTGGCACCTGGAATCTATGACAATCGCAGAAAGGCAGAATGTATCTGTTTCGAAAACATAACAGAAAATGTGTCTCAATACCCAAACTTTATTACAATGTATCTGTTAACTTTTTAATTCGGCATAGAGTTTAAACTAACAATTAGCATCCACATCAAACAATCTCAACAAAGAGAAAACAATGTGGAAACTTATACACAATTCGATATGGTAATACATGACATTTTAATTAAATATTAGCGTTGAACCTGGGTGAACCTAGTGATGGTCTACATGCACCTCGATGCTGCACTCCCCATAACCACGTAAAAAAGACAACTACACACAAAGATTGTACTTGTGTTTCATTGCAATAAGCCACACAGCCACACAGAACAGACAAATAGAATGTAACCCAAACATAATGTTCAGGTAATAATAAGTTAATGCTTGTTCCGGTATACAATCGTCGAAAATCAAACTTACATTATATTCACCATTTCCATTCTCTTGGCGTAACTCAGACCGTAACGCTCACTGCGTTCGCACCAAAGATCCTTCATAAACTGAATTTACATGTTCCTTACCCACTTTTGGAATGCAAAACCTTATCAAATGTTCATTATTACAAAACTCCTCTCATTGCATTCCTTACAAAATGGTCCCTTTCTCTCAAGGTCAAAAAACAATTGAACCTTATACTGTGTGTCCCATGCGTGGGCTTCCTTAGCACACATCCAAAAATTCAAAGATGGTGACCTTCACTCAGAATCTAAATACGTTCTCACTTTGCATTAACTTTCCTCACTGATGCCATGAGAACTGTTATTCTCATACACGTGCAGTGCCGCTCTTTGCATCAGACACTGCAGGTGGCTGCCTCAGATGCCAGACTCCATTATTATCTTAAATACATTTTAACACAGACACATTAGTTCTTCGCCTGTACTTTAAGCACATTATATTGTGGAACAGCTCCAAATGTACCATATGAATTCCGTGACATAAAACACCAGTTTTTTGCTTCTTGCTGCCATATCTCATCCCATCCTCATCAACCCTCACCTCCCCACACAGTATTTGAAAAGTTTAACAAGTGCACGTTTCGCTGCTATACATCTTTTTAAGCAAAAGATATTAGTCCGATCAATGGTTTCCATTCATCAACTGTAGAAGAATGAAAGGTAGAGCAATGCTCCTGGCAGATATTGAACAAACACATGCTTGTTGCAAACATATTTTCTCTTATCTCCAAAGATATGAATCAACACACTTGTAGCTGTCCCAATGGTTCGACACAATTAATTGATAGTAACCCAGGTTTTCTCTTCTGCCATATGAATTAATTGCGGAATGTGGAAATATATTCTAAAGCATGGCAATGCCAACAAAGTACGCTGCCAAATGTTCTCTGCTAATAGTTCTAGAACACATTCAGAAGCCATGCTCTTTAAGTCAAGGGGGTCATTACGACCCAGGCGGTAACCATGGCGCTATTAGCGCCATGGTTGCCTCCGTTATTGTACGGATTGCGCCATGGTGAATGGCGGAATTACCGCCCCATTCCAAGGTTGGTGGGGCGGTAATTCCCCAATCACCATTGGCCCTTCCCCATTCCCATTTTTTCCCCCATAGGGCTCAATGAAAATGGGGAAGGCGGTAGTTACGGTACTGCAAATTGCAGTACCGTAAATACCTCCAAGGTCCCTTTGCGGGTAAAAACCAGCCGTTAAGGTCAGGACCCGCAAAGGGACCTCTCAATTAGGCGGTAAGGGGTTAACGGCGCCGCCACCTTTTACAACGCCGTTAACCCCTTACTGCCTGGGTTGTAATGAGGCACATGCTGTTCAAGTTGTGGCTTGTTACGCATGTCATTTTGCGTTCTTGAACAGTATGGTAAAATCCAGGACTGGCTAATGTTTTCATGCCTAATAAAGAACATTAGAACAACCTGAGATCGTTGTAAAACGTAATAATGAGTTGTAATATTTAAAGGATGTATACAAACTGTAGAATATGATAAATATAGTTGTTTGAGAACGACATTTCTACACTTTGTTTGTTCTTTTTTTAAACAAAGAAAAGTGGATTAGCCATGATTAATTGTAATCATCAAAAAGTGACATATTGCAGTGAATTATTGGAAAACAAAGGAAGGCTTTATGAATTAGATGTGAGCTCTCTTAAAGGGCCAAAGGTAAACATTTAACAAGAGCTATCAGGTAACAAGGTGACTTTCCAATACCCTCTGTTTAATATGCGAGTATTAAAACAACTCTTTTTTTAAAGCAGAAATCAAGTGCAGGCCTTGCTGGATATATTAGGATGTCGGATCCAGGACACTCTTTCATGGGATGGACCTTCTTTGGCTGCTCGATGAAGGGACAATCATAAACGTAATGAAAATACAGGGACAGATCCCTTCACAAATTACTGAAAATAATATGGTTGCTAGACCCCTATAAGCTGCGCCACTCTTGTTATTGTTTAAATGTATTAGGATAATGGAAAGCTTCTGTGCTGTGGGGTGGATAGTATACAACCAGGTGGAGCATGTGGAGACCTTCACAGGTTTGAACAGTTAAGGCCTGATTGACAAAGCTTTTTTCAATGAGATTTTCCTATTGAAAAAAGCTTTTGTAAATCAGGCCCTTAGTGTGTTTATTCAATCCACATAGGCTGGGGCAGCCTTTGGATTTGCAGGGCCGCTTTATTTGCATCACAGAAAATGATGTCCCAAAACTGTCCATTAATATCCGTCAGGATCAAATAAACTGACGTTCAATATATTAATTTTAAATGTTAATATAACGGTTGTAGCAATATCAGGAGTGAGGCCTATTTTGCAGTAGTCGACAAATGAGCTGAATCATTTATAGAGGTTGACACCTCAAAAGAAAGTACTGTGATGGGGAAGAGCACAATACAGACTAATTAATATTACCAGTAAGTAATACAAATATACCTAATGTGACTGCATATTCCAAGGGTGTAAGGGCAGGGATTGGCCCTGGGCCAGACAGGCAATGTGCTTTTACTGCTGGATAGTGCAATCGAACAAAGCCTATTTACCGGAAAGGTACTGAGGCAGTCAGAGTAAGCAATTCTACAGGTTTTAAAATGTCATCAATAAGGCTCAGGTTCAGAAAAAGTGTGGGTGATCATTAACATATGTACAGGGACTGAACATACCCTAAAGTGAAATATGCACATTTAATTTAACTGACCTTTCCTAATAGAAGAAAATTAAAAATAGAAATGAACATTGTCTTTCACAAAATGAATCATCAATGATCGAAAAAAAAAGAAAAAATATATATATTTGATATATTTTATGGCACGCAAAGTACCAATAGAAGACATGTGCTTTGAAGACATTTTCATGCGGCTTTGTGGGTTAGTATGTTCAAATCCTGGCGGGTGAAAACTTGAGCATAGAAGCTTTTTTGCATACTGGCCTCAAAACACCTAAGGGGGATTGAGTTGGCACTGTTAAAAAAGTGGGCACATGCTGTCAACCCACATGTAATCTCAACTTGCACCCTGAAAATCAGCACAGGGCCAGGTAGAACATTTCCATTCCAGCATCCACATCCCTGGATCTGCTGAATCATCACAATAAATGTGCCCCCTGATCATTTCCCCTCCCCAACACGACATTTGGCTTTCAATACTGTTTTATAAATCAGACTTGAAAACTACACACATCATAATTAAAGTACTCAAGCAATATAGGAATCCTTCTAGGAATATTTTAAACAAAAAGAGTACACAAGTTTTGTTTTTTTACCCCATCATGAAGACTGCAAATAATAGAATACAATTCCACAAAATTAAAAACCATGGCCTGTAGGCTGTCTTTCAAGACTTAAGCAGAACTAAAGATAATGTGAAATTGTAACCTTTTTGCATCGTTTGGTAAAGGCATACTTTATATGATGCGAATGAAATCTGACATTCTCCCCCAACAAAAATGAATTTAACACACCAAATGCAGACATATGAATTATACTGAAATAATACACAACTCTTTTTTGTGAAAGTATTTTAATTGTCTTCAAAGAAGACAGATTTGGACGGCAACTCGTTTTTCTTTATGTGCTTGCAGAATAAAATGCCCCTTTTTAACTCCTTGCCCAAAACAAAAGTTCCTAAATGGACCATTACTTTAAAAAAAGAGCATGATATGCCCTAAGTGTGAGGCCCCAAAGGTCTGATGGGCTGCTGTGGTGGTGAGCGGGAAGTATTTGTCTCTAGTAGAGCATCACAGGGCGAAGGTAGCTGGCACCACTGAGTCACTAAACATGCACAAATAAAAGACCTGTGGCTGGAAACAGCCCAGCCCTTGTTACTTCTTATACTCACTGCAGCAGGTATCTGCAGGGCCTCCAGGAGTGCAGGGCCCGAGTTGTTGCCGGCTCTGCACATATAAATCTATAAAACATAGCCCTCAGTTTCATAAAGTTAATATAAAGTGCAAATGTGAGTAAAGTGACTGTACTAGTCTCAAAATGTTGCCCCTAAATATATATTGCATAACATAAATGCACCAACCATCACTGTTGTCCCAGAATTTAACATTTCATAACTAAAATGAATGGAAACCGCCACAAATTTCACCCATCCGGGTTAGGTCAGGCAGACCTCCAGACAACTAGACACAGAAAACGAAATCCGCTGAGGGAAAAAGCTTGTTGCACCTCTTTGCAAGGAAAATTAATGTATTTTCTATACAAAAATGAAAAAGGTTCAAAGGGTACCATAGATCCCAACTGCCATGGAGCTCACTGGTTTAGTTCAAAGGATGCAGGTAATTATAAGGCAGATCACTGTCACTCATGACACACACAATATACAGTATTCATCCCCCATCCCCATCAGCTACCACCTGTATACATGTTATCAGTCCTCTTGTAAGAAACCAGACAGTATGTATTTATTTTATTTATTGTTTGCTTGTTAGGCGCTTATACAGGAAGTAAACCCTGTTTCAAAGCGCTCACAGGGTGACAGGGAGGGAACAAGGGGATGTAACAATGATTGAAACACATACAAATATTAAATACAGTGGGACGGGGAGGAAACCTACTAAGTCTTGTGAGTGTTCAGAATGTGCAAGTGCAGAAGGGCGGGGAAATGGGATAGGTGCTGTGGTGCTCCTGGGTGAGGATGTAAGGTAAGTGTGAGCCACCCGGGTGGAGGGTGAGCTGAGGCAAGTGCTGAGGATAGCCAGAAGCGAAGGGATTCAGTGTGGGCGGTTAGGGCCCCAGGGATGCATAACGGCCCAGAACACCAAACAAGCAACTGTGAGATTAGCTGAGGAAAGTGGGGGAGGGGCACAGGTAAAGAGGTAGGTTTTAGGGAATTTCCAGAATTCAAGAAAGTCATGCTCGAATTGAATAGGGAGGGGGAGGCTGTTCCAAAGAAGGTAGCCAGCTGAGGAAAGAGATCAAACTTCTCACATCTACTCCCCAGGGAGCTTCTGTTCATGAGGTCAGGGAAGGACCATCGCTTTTGGCAGGGGGGTTGCTAGGTCTGGGAAAGACTGGGGCTACGCTGATGTCAGAACTGTTAGGACTGGGGGCTAGCTAGTCTTTTGGCTGTAGCTCCTGAGATTCTATCCGGGGCTTCAACCAAAAGATCAGGGGCTATAGCCCCCTTAGCCCCCCCCCCCCCCAGCAACGCCCCTGGCTTTTGGATTCAGATCCTGGGGGTGGACTAGCGAGCCAGGATCACCTGGGCAGAGGGTTCTTAGGGATTGGAAAGAGAGTATCAGAGGGCACGACTAGGTATCCCACCTTTTATGACAGTGACATAATTCACCCTCCCTCAGCTTTCATAGGATATTGTCAATCGTTTCCTATTGATTCAACTAAAGTGAAGTCCAGTACTGGGAAGAAGAAGATCATCCTAAGAGTAATGCAGGTTACCTATAGAAAAGACCATTATAGTACTGCGACATAGAAAAGGGAGCCTAAGAGTTACAGATCTAAAGGTCAGGCACGTCCCAATAATTGGCTTGAAAGAGTCAGGAAAATAAGGAAGTGGTGCACACCTGAAAGACCTTGAAGGGACACAGGTGTATATAAAGAGTGTCCTGAGAGAATGAGAGAGAGAGTGAGAGAGAGAGAGAGAGAGAGAGAGAGAGAGAGAGAGAGAGAGAGAGAGAGAGAGAGAGAATAGAAGAAATTAGTGCGATAGTCAGAGGAGGAGAAGCAAGCGATACGGTCTGGAGGAGCACGGGTGGCCCCCTCCGCTGTGCTTAACGAGTGCTTGTTCCCCTAGGAGAAAATATCCTTCTGGGGTGCCTGAGTGGCAGGCGGTAAGACCCTGACCACAAGTATCAAGAGACCGGAGAAGAAAATGCAGCAGCGGGTGAGTTTCATAGTACTGTTTTGAAACTCGGCTATAGTACTGTATTGAAAATCGGCGCACGTATAAAAACAAAGACAATTAAAGGCATTACATTGTATCGGATTGGTTGCGTGCAGCTGGCACTTTATTGAAAGCCTCTGATGGAACTTAATTGAAAATGTTTGAAGTTCTAAACGCTACTGTATTGAAATAAACAATGTTGCTGGGAAACAGAACACTAGTAATTGCGCACCCGATGTGAGCTAGCCATGTATGAATAAAATGCCAAAGAAGTTCCTTTAACGTTCTTTCACTAAACCAGCATAGTGAAGGCTTTTGTAGACAGACAAGGAAGACTATTAGAGGAACAGAAAAGTCCAAAAGTTACTAAACATCAAATAGCCTTCCATTCTTTCAATTACTGTGAAGTTGTGAGCCAGAAAGAATCACAGAGGTGGCTGAACGTAGGGCGAACTACACTGGTGGCATGACCTGTAATGGGTGCACCGTGCTGGGAGTAGATCTTTGTCTTCGGCTGGGACCTCCCTCCGGAACAGCCTCCCTGCCACTCTAAAACTTGAAGGTAACCATCTCCAGTTCCGGAAGCACCTCAAGACCTTCCTCTGTGCTTCTGCCTTCTCCCTTCCTCTCCCCAGCTAATTCTACTCTCCTTCGGCACCATGCACCTGGCCACCCCATGTCCTCCGGGCCCAGGTACCTGCTCATCTTGCCACCCTCACGCACTGCCGCTGGGCTGCCCTTGCACTGGGGTCTGTATCCGTACCCATACAGCCCACCCCTTTTCTTCCTGCACTTTTAAACCTACCGACCTGCTGCCGTAAACCCAGCACTTGACACTTGCTGGCTGCACTCCCATTGTTTGTTGCCTTTTTATTAATTTATAATTGTTTATGTTGTTTCCTCCTCGCACCGCACTCTCCTTTTGTTTCCCCTTCCATGCACTTCTCCCCCTCCCCCTCTACCCTGCACTTGCGCGTTCTCAATGTCACTGGGCCTAGTAGGATCGTTGTTTTTGTTCTCCCCTGTTCCCCTTCCCTTGCCTTGTCACGCTCTGAAACACTTGTGTATGAGCGTGATAGAAATAACATTTCAATATGATTTGTTTGTTGTGTGCCAAGGCAGGAAGCTTGGGGATGGGAACCCCTGAACTCCTTTGAACTGCTACCATGTGAATTTCAAATAGAGGCTTGAGAAAGGATCCCATGGCTTCTTAAAGACATTGGGCATCATTACGAGAATGGAGGTAGCCATGCCGTACTTATCGGCATGGCTACCTCCATTCTAGGTGCCGGGTCTGGGTTCCCTGAATGGGGAAATGCCGGGCCATTCCAACCTAGGAGGGCCCGGTATTTCCCCATTCAAGGAACCTGGACCCGGTACATTCCCATTCCCATTTGAGCCCCCATAGGGCTCAATGGGAATGGGGAGCATGCTAACAACGGGCCTGTTAATGACGGGCTCGTTGTTAGCATGCTGGGCCGCTCGCGGGACCCGCTTAGGACATCTGGTAAAACCAGGCATCCTGAGTGGGTCCTGTGAGCAGACCTCGTAATAAGGCAGTAGGCGGTTAACGGTGCCAGCCGCTTTACCGGCGCTGTTAACCCACTACCGCCAGGGTCGTAATGAGGCCCATTGTTTGTCACATCATTTGTGTTTGTGAACTATGGTTTGAAACTTGGGGAAGATCCTTGAATCCCTTTGGAAATGTGTTGATTGTGCATCAGAACTTACAGCTTGGGGAAGGATCCCTGTGATCCTTGAAGACATTGTTAATTGGAACATTTGTGTGTTGTAAGCTTAGACACGAGGCTTGGAGAAAGGGAGTGCAATATTTAATTAACATTATCCTTTGGAACTGTATCCTGAACTTTGAAGAGGGAGCTAGACACTGCTCCAAACTTTGACTTTGAACACTATTTTGAGTTGGCATATCACTACACTACATTGAAGAATTACATGTAATGGCAAGCATATGTTTGGATACATACAGACATTTGTTTTGGACTTTTAGAAATATACATTCTTTAGTTTCTTTAGGTAGGGTAATTCCAACCATAGTAACAAGGAATGCTAACCATTACACTCATCCTGATATTTTAATAAAGGTTATTGCAACTGTTACCTTTGATGTCTGTGTCATCTCTTGATGCCATGCATTTCTCACAGTCCTATACTCTCTAGGCCGATTGGCAACACTCAAATCTACCCCTACCGTCTAACACATGGACCTCTATCCCATCACCTTGGCTCCCTGCTACCTGATAGGTGGGTTGCTTGATATGTTATCTTCTCCATCGGCCAAGTCACATGATGTGTACCTGTTCATTAACATGAGCTCATCAGATACATTTGAGGCCAAATTGCCCAGTTCAGAATAAAGGAGCGCTTCTCTTGATCCCAAACATATGGACACCCCTACCATGCCTCCCCGTCACAGGAATAAAATTGTTGGCATCACCTCTTGTTCCTCATAGTACAAATCAAGGGATGGATCACTCCTCTCTCCCCCTTATGAGCTACCCCTCCAAGAGCTTCTCCTGGGCCTCTCAAGGGCCACACTAATTAACCAAATTGTGAAGCATATAGGTGTAATATGTGTGGGAATCTGGCAGTTAAAGTGGGAGGACCATCATTCTGGGGGGTGCCAGGACCCTAAATCTAGACCAGGCCTTTGGCAGCTCAAGACCTCTGCCCTAGTACCCATGGGTTTGTCCTTCAGGATGGGCACAGCCCTACACGTGCTTGGCCATTCGCATTCCTTTCTGGTTTTGCAGGACTGAAACACAATACAATTGTATTTTATCTATCAGACCAGATGGCCTCTATGCTCGGTTTGCCTGCTGGGGCTTGGGATCGAAAAGTGAATCAGAATTCATTGCCATGTTGGGCTGCTGCTTCCAGCTATGGCACGCGGCAGACTAGACCTCACTTTAAGTTTGGCGGTGCTTCATTATTTCTCAGAGCGGGGACAAGGGCTGACATTTACATTATTCTTCATTGCATTTCAACTGTTGTATTCTACTATAACACACTCCCTATACCTTGGTATACCTATTGTTCCACAAGTGCTACACAACGTTAAAGGCCTGATTCATGGAACCTTTTCATATGGGATTGCACCATTATAAAACACTTCCATGAATCAGGCCCTATGTGTGTTAACCTGGTTTGCATGCTTCATCCCCCTGTGACTGTGCACATTCATTTTCTTGTGCACTAATATATTTTCCTCAACCTAAATCGTTTGGGTGGGCATGGGAGCTGGACGTGCATCCCAACAACAGTCCACAACAGTCTTCAAACCATCACAATAACAATTAGCATTAACATGTGTCCTATTTGCCTGATCGCATTAGCATTAAGTCTAATGAGAGGAACCTCCACTCATCCATAGCTGTAGTTCTTAAACACCACAGATTTAGGACAGCTAAGTTTGGGGGTACCACCCTTGATGCACAGGGACCCCTTCTTTGGAACGCACTAACAACCCAGATACGGCAGACCCAAAGCTACACTGTGTTCAAACAGGCCATAAAAACTCACTATTTTAACTTGGAATAACTTGCTCCTGGTCCCACATTTTTCTTTTTCTGCCATGTCCTTTGTTTGTCTTTTGTTTTTTGTGTGCACTCTGAGGCCCACGGGCATGTGGCGCGTTACAAATATTAAAATAAATACATTAAATAAATATAGTGTAGTAGGGAGGGACGGGGGGAATTAGTGTACAGCAGAAGAAATATTATGAAGAGAGCAATTGAAAACATAAAAGAACACATTTAAAATAAGTGCTAGCATCACCAAAAACATATAAATGAGTGGCATAGTAACCCACAATATATTCTGTTGTATTATTGCTGAAAAATGAACTCTTCTGTCAATCCCAGGCAAAGCGTTTCTCTCAAGTCATTCAACCATGTGACTTATCAACTATAACTGAAAGGAAATCATAGTCAGGTATCTTGGAAAGGAAAAATGTAAACAGAGATCTTGTAAATACCAAAGAAATGCTTGTACAGTTGCTGAAAATCTGATTCACTTCTAATTTTTAAAAAAGGTCAGCAGAATCCATACTTCTGAGTCCAATAAAAGGTTCCTGAATGTAAATAAGAGAGGCTACGTGAGCACTCTGTTTACCCGTACGTACTGGCTACAAGAAAGTAATGCATGCTGAGCGTGTAGAGGACATACTTTCTGATTACATAGTGTTCCCTGTCCAGCAATGTTTGGCTAATGTCAGTCTTCCACATGGTAAAATCCAGCATCATGTTAATTGCATCATTATTAATGCCCAAGTCAACATCAGCACGCAGTAGCGTTTGTGACGTCATATATATATCAACAAGTTGTGTTGGAGAAAATGTACTATCTAGTAATGTCTGTGCTGTATTGATAGTATTGTTATCACTACCCAGATTCTCGTCACCACGCAGAGGCATACATGGCATCTACAATCTGTATACAAATAAAGTTGTATGCCTGCTGCTTTTAACATCAGATTAAGGCACTACTGTGCTGATGCAAGTGTAGTTGATGGACGGTTTAAAATTACCTCCATACAAAATTAATTGGAATTTATATATTGTCTTGTTAGTCAATGCAAGTCAAGCATTTTCGAAAGTACCAAGTATGCTACAATGGTGTGAAAATGGACATTATTTTTTTTTTGTTTTGTTTTATTCAATGTTGTCATTTATTGACAATTTTTTCCACTCAAAGAACATATTTCTTACAAAGTTTACACAGTCAGAAGAAAAAGAAAAAAAAGAAACGAAAGAAGGAACAAATCCTAAAGGTCGACGGAGATCTTGGTGTTGAGCATGCATCCTTCGACAGTTCATTTTCAGTGTCTGACCTTATTTCGTATCAGTTATTATGATTCAATGTTCAGTAGTTCTCAGAATTGTAAGATCATAATTGTTAATTTCTTGTCCTGGATTCAGCTGAGTCTAGTTGGGGGGATCGAGCCAGCCATCTTGAGCTGAGCAAGTTTCTTTGTTCTTGTTCTTTGTTCTTGGAGTGCAATACGCTCCATGATAAGATGATATAATGTTTCTGGCTGCATGGAGTCTTTGCAGAATCAGCAAAATGTTAGTTCATTGAATATTTTCTTGATGATCCATAGGCACTGGCTGCTTGGCAAGAGATTGAGCCATAGCCTCAGAAAGGTAGCTCTAATATTGTGGTCTGGGAATTGGCATGCCGGAAGTTGGTGATAAGCTCTATGATCAATATTGTGAGTCAAGGACAATTTGTAGGTAGCATTTATTGCAATGATTCTCAACCAATCATTTCTTTGCAGCTGGATTTTCACTTTTTGGGGTCGGTTTACTAGCATCTCTAGTTGGATCTCCTCTTTTGCTAGTAGTGTGGTGCAATGCAGTTTCCAGCATTCTAGGGCCTTCACTTTGGTTGCTTGCGATCGGGGACTTTCTATAGAAAGCATTTTAGTTTGCACGTGGAGCTTTCTATATACTGTCAACACCTTCCAGTTTCTTATCACTTCCAGGGAAAGTAGCTCTAGTTCATGGTGGATTCTGGGGGTGGGGAATGCTGCAGGCAAGGCTAGGATTTTTCTCCATATCAATCCTTTTAGTGTTATCCAGATGTCATTGGGAGAATTGAGCATTGTTTCTGCTCCATGACTTAATATTGCCATAATTTTCGGGGTGTAAAACGCGACAACAGGTTGCATGGAGTAAGCCCCATATTTCCTGTGGATTATCTTACCTTGACGCGCCAGACAGCACGCCTTCTCTTTTATGTTCTCCATCCATGGAGCTTCTGTTTCAGATTGATTGATCTTCATACCTAGGTATTTGAATTTCATTACGGCTTCAAGTTTGGTTCCATCCAGGTAAATGGACTGGGTGTAAGTCCTTCCTTTTTGTGTGAGGCTCATCATTTTGTTTTTTTTAAGATTTATTTTCAGGTAATTTTGTTGAGTGTAGATCATGAGATGGTAAATTGCTCTTTGGAGGCCAATTTTTATTTGGTCGAGGCAAACCAAATCGTCAGCAAATAGGATGTGAGCAACTTTGGACTGGTTGAGAATAGGTGGATTCCCAAGGATCATAGCTTGATGTTCTGGTAAGTCCGAGGTGTAAAGATTGAAGAGGGCCGCTGCTAATGGGCATCATTGTTTCAGACCATTTGTTGTTCTAATAGCAGATGCTAGATGACCCTGTTGAGTTAGTCTTACTTTAATTGATGTATTTGTGTAAAGCGCTATGATGGGTTGTAGGATATTCTCCGGGCAGTTCCATGCTTTTAGTTTTTTCCAGAGTTTACCTCTGTTTATGGCATCAGAAGCAAGCTTTAGGTCAAAGAAGACTGCAAACGTCGTTGTTTGCGCATGGGCTGCTTCCAGCTTGAGAAGGTTTAATATGAGCAAATTAATGCTGGTCCCAGTGTTCTTGATGAAGCCTTTTTGTCTCTGATCTAGTCGCCCCACGTCATTTGACCATTTTACCAGATCATGGAGGATCATTGATCACTTTGCCCAATGGGTCCAAAAGTGCTATGGGCGATAATTAATTGCCAGGTGTCTATCACCTTGTTTGTATATGGGTATCATGATACCCTTGTTCCACGAAACCGGGATCATCTTATGTGTTTCTATAGATTTGAAGATTTCCAGGCATATTTCAGTCCAGCCTTCTGGATGGTCTTTCAAATGGGTGTTGGACAACCCATCAGGCCCCGGGGCTAGGGATGGGTTCAGCTTTTTAATTTGATGTAATATATCGGTATAGTCCAATGGCAATGTCCAATTTCTCAGGTCATTCACTTCTGTAGTCTCCTCGAATTTTTGGTAGAGGTTGGTGAAATGGGTGATCCAAGTTAATTCAGAGACATTCGGGATAAGGGCGCACGGTTGAGAGATTTGATCATACAGCAGAGACCATACATTTCTAGTGTTGGAATTCTTGAAAGCTTTAAGCATATCTTCTGCATCGTTCTGGGCGAAGACATTTCTTATTGATTTTATCCAATTGGAATATTGTTGTTTCCTCTTTTTTATCATGTTGTATACATCAATGGAAGATTGTTTTCTTAACTGACGCAGATCTTTATTCAGTAGTTTTTTTTCTCGAGAGAGAGAGAGAGTTTGATGTTATAGGAATTAAATGATCTGTACCAATATTCTCATAATGAGCTGTTATGGGAGCCTCTGAAATTGTCTGAAACTGCTCTGAATAGGCTATTAGAAAATGTCCCTTGTTTGTATTATGTGTTAAAGTCTTGTTAACGTTGCCACTCATTGATGTTATCTGGTGTATACCAAAAAGGTGTAGGTATAATACCAAATGTCAAAACTAGTTCAAATATTCACATCACTTCGATTTCTGTTAATAATATTCTATAATCTTAAATATCACACCCAAGCTCTCTTATCTCATCTGTGTGGTGTATCTCCTATCAAAGCTAAACCATCATGAACCGTAATTGCACAGGCAAAGTACATTGGCACAATCTGACATGATCAGAGAAAGATCTCAAGTTCACTATCCATATTCAAACCTTGTATTGTAGTCCTCAATTTAGATATGTATTTAGCTTCTTTTTCCTCAAAGTCTTTTATCTGTCATCTCCCCTGATTGAGGCTTTGACTTGGTCAATGGCAATTAATCTCACCTTCTTTTTGTTTTCCATATGGTGATAATTGTTCCAATGTTGTGCCAAGGGAAATCTTAAGTTTTGATTACCTACATATATTATCCTGAGCAAGAGAGCCGGACTTGTTGATACTCAAACACACCGCAATGCTTTTATTTACACACCCACGTTCATTAATTTCCCTACCTCCTTCCAATAATGTTTCTATGTTCCGTGTGCTCTCAGGTTCGGGGTGTTCCAAGGATCAGATTGTTCTTTTTGCAGACTATTCTCTTTGATTTAGAGGGCTGTAGTCACCAATGTCAGTGAACCGCTGCCACCTCCCAAATGGTATTTGTTTCCCTGTCAGGCACATCACAAGGGTACCTTTTAAATAAGTAGACCCACATTTTGCCAGTTGGGAGATTATTTTGCACGTTTCGTCACCATTTTGTGGGGATAGTCAGACTACTTGCTTGCCACAACTTAACTAGACAGTAAAGTAACACTTGCCAGTGCATTGAAACAAGAAATGATGGAAACACTAATATATGTATTATATTGTCCAGAGAACCCTTATACATTAATAGAAAGACAAGTGTGATGTTAAATGAAAGAACACATTGTGGCAGTTGCTCTCAAAAACATAGCTAATGGATTGTGAGGTTTGTGTGAGACTACCACATTAAGAGGACAAATAGAGGACGAATTTCGGAATACAACTTCTTTTATTTCAACCCTCAGACAAAATAACATTGACTAAGCAAGCAAACCGCCTAATTGAAACACCTTGGTGCATACCAAACACTGGTTTTCATTTAGCCCTACCCAGACATTCTTAGGGCAGGAAACATTTAAATTAGGTTAAAATGCATGCTGGTTGATTTGCAACTGTCAGATTCATATTTAAGGTTGTTTATCAACTGCTTTGCACATAATGCCTATATATCAGTTAATTGAAAGTGAATCACATGCCTTAAGCAGTTACACAACAAAGGATTGCTGCTTGCAAAATTGCACGTAAATGCCTAATAAACAATGGGCCTGATTACCAGTCCGGCGGTAACCACGGCGGTAAAACCGGCTGGTTACCGCCGGACCCGTATTACCATTCCGCCTCCGTTACTCCCAGAATTACCAGGGCATTACAGCCCTGGTGTCCCGGGAATTCCGGAGGCGGAATTCGGTAAATCCCCATTTCCATTGAGTCCCATAGGACTCAATGGGAATGGGGAAGTGGAAACACCGGCACCATCTCGTGATGGTGCTGGTGTTTCCACGTCCAACTGCAGGCGGGAGGTGTTCAATCCGCCAGGTCAGACCTGGCGGGAAGATCACCTCCCGCCTGCAGGACTCGGGATCGGGCGGTCCGGAATTAACAGTGGCGGCGGGTTTACCGCCACTGTTAATTCCGGACCGCCTGACCTGTAATGAGGCCCAAATGTGTCATAACGGCTAAGTAAACGTGTTTCAAGCAGTTGGACACATGCCTACATTCATCATGAGGACACGTATTAAGCAATTCCATAAATGTTTTACTCTAGCAGCTGCTAAGTAAATGCTAAAGCCTGCACCCAATAATTAGCTTCTTAAATTTTTCAAAGAAGCTGTTCTTCTTGCAGTTTTACAAAGCGAGCTGCATATGGTTAAGTTCCCATAGGAGCTTATACTGCTTAACTGCATGCATATGTGTGGTTCACAGTCAAAGTTTCAATTTTTTTGGGGGGGGTTCCCCCATCAGAACCCCGTTTTCTTTTAAAAAAAATATTTTTGTACATTCTAAACTAAAAAAAATATATAAATAAATACATAAATAAATAAAACATTTTGAACCTTTTTTTCGATCCTTTTACTTTCGAACAAAAGATCATTCGACCCTTTGTTTTCGAACATTTGACCGGACACCGATGTTTGTCACATTACAAAACATAGTTAATGTTACACGCACTGACAAATCCACTAGTTGTGGATGTTGTGTGGTGAAAACATGTTCTTAGTCAATGTACATAGACACACTTATGCAGATGGGTAATATGTTAAGGGGAAAGAAGAGTAGAGGGAGTACAGGAGGAATTTTGCAGAATAACGCAAAATATTGCCTAAGCTACATCCTTTACTTCAATGTGACCAGCAAGGTCCAGAGGTAAAGTTCGTAAAGGGCGCTAGCAGTTAGACAATATACTTCAAAGAGAATGAGAGGATGAATGAATTAATGACTATAAGGAAAGCTTGAGAATTATTTTGTCAAAGAGAAGGAGTAAACATGATGTGGTAAAGGAGAAGAACTGTAATAAAGGTGAGGGACTGTGCTAAAGAAAAAGATCAAGACAGATGGTGCTTTAGAGAAGGAGGTGACGGACATTTACAATTGAGAATAGAGAAGGATAAGGCCTGTCCCAATGGAGAAATACAAAAGGGATTCTACGACACCCTCACTCCATCTCATCTGGACTCCCATTCTTAGTGTCTGTGGCTGTACTGTGTTCCACCTTTTGCCCACATTCGAATCTATCTGTGCACTGCTGATGTCCACCTTTTGCTCAAATCAAATCTAGCTGTGCATCGCTAATGTACTGTGTTCCAGTTTTTGCTCACATTCGAATCTAGCTGTGCATTGCTGATGTACTGTGTTCCACTAGCTGTGCATTGCTGATGTACTGTTTTCCACCTTTTGCTCATATTCGAATCTAGCTGTGAATGGATGATGTCCTCTGTTCCACCTTTTGCTCACATTCGAATATAGCTGTGCATTGTTCCTGTGCTGTGTTCCACCTTTTGCTCACATTCAAATCTAGCTCTGCATTATTGATGTACTGTGTTTTGATTTCGGCTGTGTTTAGTGACTGCATTGTGCCACTCTATGCTTGTGTTCCTGTCTTGTTCCTCCTCTTCTGCTTGCCCCCCACCAGCTCTCTCCTAGTGTTCCCACCCCCACCGTCCCTGCTCTTCTCTCACTCCCCTTCCGTCCCTCCCTCTCCTCTTCCCCCTT
This sequence comes from Ambystoma mexicanum, assembly GCF_040938575.1. Classification (NCBI taxonomy): domain Eukaryota; kingdom Metazoa; phylum Chordata; class Amphibia; order Caudata; family Ambystomatidae; genus Ambystoma; species Ambystoma mexicanum. Next base: position 231,343,401 of record NC_090930.1, on the reverse strand, counting down.
ACTCCAGCTCACCTATGGCGCTCTCTGTTTCTCCCATCTGCGCTGTTTCCAAATCAACTATCCTACCCTTCTCACCAAGTCTGGTAAGAAGAAGTTCAAAAAGGGTATCCTGGTCTCTAACGCTCATCTCCCTATCACTGACACCTGCACCAGCGCATCCTCCAAGCAAACCCTCACTGACATCCTCTTTGTCGTTCCCTGTCCAGACCTTTGGACTCTTAATATGGTCTCTGTGCTTTCTCCTTTCTCTTCTCTCCCCCACTTCTCTAAGGTAATCATTAATGTTTACTGAAATGGCACCGTCCTGGTCCAAGGACCTCGGGCCAACCTTCTCCTCTTTGATAGACACTTTCCTGTGCCTCATCAACTTTGTGACTTCTCCTGTGGTGCCCTCTCTCTCCTCACCAACTTCCTTGCCTCCCACCTCTGCCTCCTTGCCCTCTCCTCCTTCCTCTTCTGCCCCCTCTCGGGCTCCTTCTACAACTCCACAGGGCATACCTCTGATGTATACCCCTCCGTGGAAACCTTTCAAGGCTGGAAACCTTCTTCATATTGCCACTCTGAACTCTCAATCAGCTGTCAAACACTCCTCTGACATCTGCCGCCTCCCGGAAGAACTTGACCTTGATGTCCTTGGTCTCACCAAGACATGGTTAATGGCTAGCACTGCCACAAGCTTTGACACTCTCCTCCCTGATGGCTACAAGATCCTTTCCATGCCCAGATCCAACCGTCCTGGTGGGGGTGTAGCCTTGATCGTCCCGGATTGGATTCCCACCTCTGTTATTCCTCTGCAGGTTCACTCCTCCTTTCAATGGCTTGTCTGCAGGCTTTCTCTCTCTCCTGGCCATTCTCTCACCATTGCTACTATCTATCGGCCACCTCGCCAGACTACCTATTTCCTCTCTGAGTGGGCTGACCTCTCCTCCTCCCTCCTGACCTTGACCACTCAACTCCGCCTCCATGGAGACCTCAACATCCACCTCAGTGCTTCCTGTCCCTCCTCTGGACTCTACTGAAACCTCTGCGACTCTCTTTCTCTTTCTATTCTTCCCTCTGGCCGGACTCTCTCTGCAGGACACACTCTGGATGTTCACATCTCCTCTGACCTCCTCCCCATCCCTAACCCTTTCACCACTCCTCTCTCCTGGAGTGATCTCTGTCTCTTTTCCTCCCATCTCTCCCTCTCTAGCCCCCAGGCCAAGCCAGCTCCAGCACTGCCACCTAACTTCTCGGTCATCCAGCCCATGAAGCGGGTGTCAGTTGAGGCTTTTGTTGCCACTTTCTCTCTCCCACCTACACCCGTGGCTGGATCTCATCCTGACATAGCCCATTCCAAGTCGAACTCTGCTATATCAGATACTCTCAATGTTCTTGCCCCTGTCATGAGGATCCACTTGAAGCCCAAAGCCAAGAGCAACTCTTGGTATGACTCTGACCGTGTCACCCTTAAACGCAAGTGTAGGGTGGCTGAGAGGAAATGGCGGACATCTTGTGCACCCTCTGACAAACTTGCCTGCCGCTTGCTCCAGAGGCAACCCTGGCTCTCTGACCGCACTAAGAAGAGAGACCACATCCAAAAACATTTCTCTGCGGCATCTAACAACACAGCCAAACTCTTAACATCTATATGGAGCTGGCCATTCCTGCTGCAGTCTCTACTTGCCCTGTCCCCTCCCAGACCCTCTGCATGGCCTTGCTTCTCACGACCTCTCTAAAACCCAAGACACCCTATCCACCCTCTCATCCCCTCCTACTCTCTCTCTGCAGCCCCTGGCATGCTACAGCCGCCTCTCCTCCCTCTTTCTCTTCCTTTCCTCTGTTCTCCCCTGATGACATTTCTAGACATGTCCGATCTATGAACGCTCCATCAAAACATGTTCGTCACTGTTCATCCAAAACCATCAAGGACCATATTGACACACTTGCTCACGCCCTGGTCAACATCTGCAATCACTCTTTCACCACTGAAGCCTTCCCCTCCCATTTGAAGCACATTTTTGTGCAAACTCTTCTCAAGAAACCCTCAGCCGACTCCTCCTGCTCGGCTAACTATCGCCTGATCTCCATCAATCCTTTTCTGGGCAAACTCTTTGACAAGATTGCCATCTCCCAGCTTAACCTCCACACTGATTCTGTTGGTTGTCTCCATGGCCATCCGCCTGGCTTCAGAGCAGCCAGAAGCATGGAAACTGCTCTCCTGAAAATCAACCTCTATTCTAATCTCCTCCCTGTCCTCATCCTAGTTGATCTCGCTGTATCTTCTCCCTTCCTCTCCCCTGCTGGCCTGCCTGCTTCTTCACTGGGCACCTAGCTACTCTCTGAATTCGGGTCCAGATCCCTGCCCACCCAGCTGCATACTCGCACTGCCTCCTGGCAACCCTTGCACTTGGATCTGAATCTTCAACCCTGCAGTCCCCTTACCTGCCTTTATTAGACACTAGTTTATCTGTGCCTAATTCTTGCACTTGCCACCTGGCTGCACTACCTTTTGTTGTTTTGTTTATGTGTTCAGCACTGTTTATGTGTTCCCCCTTCCTTCCCCCCTGCACTTGCGTGTTCTCAATGTCAATGGGCCTAGTAAGATCGTTGTTTTGTTCCCACAGTACCCCTCCCTTGCCTCATCGCGCCTTGACACATTTGTGTATGGGCGCGCTGCAAATAAAATATCAAATCATATATCATATCATAAGAAGTGGTGTGTCAAACTGTGTGTTCCGTGGAGGTTTGCAGTTTGAAGTGGGAGACTCTTTTGGCGCCCGAGCCTGCTTTCACTTTCAACACTTCCAGCATTGTAGGTGGTGTGCTTTATAAAACGCCCAGCCAGGCACAGAGTGTGCGCAGTGTGTTGCGCTGTGTGTCGCGTGTTCTTGGCTGTCGGGCATTTAAAAGCCTGCTATCATCATGACAAGAATCTTCTTACTGGTTTGTTCCTGTAGATCAACTAGTCCTGACTGCTGGGGGGAAAAGCCACATCAATATCTACATTGCATTGGTGTCCCCATTACAAGACGTATATGAGCGCCTCCTCTAAATTAATGTTGTTTACCTCCTTTTTGCTGTGATACAGCTCATAAGGTTGGTCTGCAATCTGCCATTGTTGTACTATTGGACATTTTAGGAACGGCAAACATATAACTTGAGAAGTAACTCGGCGCAAGATAATTACAACTTGATAGCTCAAAGTTTAAATTTGCTGCAGATCTGACTACCCACTCCAGCTCCAATTTTAATTCCAATTTGGCAGTCCAATCATCCTCTCACCGAAAATAGTAATCATAGTACACACTTTTTGAATAAGAGTGAGAGTCAGCAACTTTTGCCAGTGACTATAGAAACATCGGATGAGTTAACACTACGCAGCATGACTCTATCCGCCTTGAACGATAATTGTTATAATTTTTGACTGAACACAACAATACAGGGGAGGAATTGGGTGTAGCCTGTGAAGGAGCTGGAGATGACTCGAGGCCTGTGACGAGCGGATATATGCAGAACCTCCACTCCTTGCAGCAAACATTAGAGCACAACATCCAATTGACAGTTGCGGAAGTTACAGCCCTATATTTAGTTATCTTAGCACTAGTACCATAACATATGCAACAAGCTCATGGCACATACTCTACAGCTCAGTGATATGAAGCTGAGGCTGGATTACGCGCCAATGGTGTTCAGAGAAATGTACAAAAAAGAGCACTACTACCCATGCCTCTACACAGGTTGAAAAAAACTCATATGGCAAATGGGACAGAGGTTACACAAGAATGGAACTATCATAATTCCAGTGTGGTGCATCTGAGGTTCCAAAAAGGGCCAGAAAAAAAATCTCAAAACACCAAAACAGCAAATCAGACAACACAGAGGGTAAAAAGAAAAATGTGACTCTATTCTTCCCAACCCTTTCTATTCGGCAAAAGAGCTCTAAATCAAGGAATCACTACAATATTGTTATACCTAGGCTGGAGGATACTGGCACTGGAAACGCAGTGTCTGCCAACTTTGTTAACTGTCCCTGAAGACCTTATCCAAGAGCAGAGATTGGCGGGAGATATTCTACTTTTAGCAGTATATAACACCCCTGAAAGTTGTCATAATGAGGACAAATTAGGGATCACTGTCAACCTGGCTTCTGTAAATGATGTTTGTTCTAATCCGGATGGCTCGATATAAACTCTGCATGGAATTATTATTGCAGATAGACACACCAGTCAGACTTAATAGACAATTAGTATTATAGTTGTTGCATAAGATTCTTGTCTACATTTCCTAACCAACAAAGACATTGATATTGTGTATTTTCTGGTTGATGAACGTATGGGCTTGGTCCACCTCAAGGTTCCATCAAGAATTGTGGCAACAATGCTGCAAACGGAATCAGACTTGTTAAATCCAATGGGCTTCGACCTGACTCTGTGTCAAGAAAACTTGTCTACGCAGATTCTTTCGCAAAATGTGAATATAATTTAACCTTTGGGAAACATTGTGCTAAATATTACATGCAATAAGCAATCAATGGTCGATCGTATTTCACATGTTACACCCCTATCAATATTAACTGCTTCGTGGAGTGCTTTGGAGAGTGCTGTTCGGCTGGAGGACTCTGGAGGACTCTCTCCCTACTGCCGCGAGAAGCGATTTTGATTTGCATCAAAGGACTCGGTGGACACTGCTGTGCCTTTGTTTTACTGCACTGCAGAGGCAAAGTAAGCCCTGCCAATTTTACCCAGCGTACCCTATTGGAACTGTGACCCGCGTGAAATTGCGCTCACGCTTCGTGGAGTGCTTTGGAGACTGCTGTTCAACTGTTCAGCTGAGCAGCTGAGCAGCCTCTCCCTTACTCGGCCTGTTCCCTGTCTTTCCCGTGCAGTGAGAACACTGCCTATCCTTCCCTGATCAAGAGCACACTGAGTTCTCTGAGCGCCATGAGTATTCACAAAATGGAGATGTATACCCTAAAAACGAACATGTCGTCTGTTGATACAATGGCAATGCTAGAAAGATCACTGTTAGGTCCTCTGCCGCTAACGACTATCGCCAGTGAAATTAACAATGACTATGTAGATGGCTCCAAGAACCATATACGATCTTAATCACTGGGCGCTGATATCCACACTTACTGCGTTCCAGCCATTCCGTTTCTCCAGTCTGTTACTATGGACGCCCCACCCTGTGCACAGCAGCTACCATCAGCTGCAGGGAGTATCGACTCTCTACATCCTTATGCTACCGATGATGAACTGCTTGCGCAGCCAACAAGTCAGAGGCTCCCAGACATCAATCTGAGCAATTGCGGTGAGAAGTGGTAAATAGAGAAGTTGATGAGTCATCACCACAATAGATCTTTCACCAAATGTAGTGGTAAACCAACAAGGGAGACAACCCCACTCTCTGCTGACATCCACTGTGGAGAAATCACTTTTGGAAAACGCAGGTTGAGGAGCCTATAATTCCCCAAGTATTAAATCTGTCACAGTCTCCAGTCTTGTGTCCTGACACCCTCAGTTCCTCTGTAAAATTATATGTTGTTTCACGTATGTCTTTTGAGAAGGAATAGGACAAAATGACTGAGGGCAAAAAGTCAGAGGCCCAAAAGTCCAACCCCTATTTCTTCACAGATATATATGTGAGGGGGTAAAGTTAATAAAGATGTTTAGGGGTAAGGTAGTGAGGCTGTGGGTGGCCTCCCCCCACATATATATTTGCGAACAAATGAAAAAAAAAGTCAGACTTTTAGCAGTCGGACTTTAGCATTCAGTCGTTTCATGCAGATCCTTTTGCGAAGCCCACACCAAGGCCATCTTTCGGGCTGAACCAATTACAATCTACAAACCATGACACTATACTAACTGCTCTGAATAATAGTGTCTACATGCTAATTATCCTATATGAGGCCATGAATAAATAGGCAGACAGCCATCAGATGACATTAGCTAATATTGACATGAAATTGGATGTGTTAGTTGCCTCAGATGAAAGATATGAAAGCTCATGGTAGTCTAGATGCTCCACCCTGAAATGTGCAAATCGACAAAACAGCTCTGATGGATGTAATCAAGGTGGTCTTCATTACAGAAGATTTGATCATAGAAACTAAAGTAGAGACTAATGTCTGCATGTAATGAACATAGTATTGAACGACACGTTTAACATGCAGGATGTAATGATTGAGTCTCAAAAGGTACTCCAAGAACAACTTTATTAAGTTTTCCAACTAACCCATAGGAACAAAAAAAATAAAGACTGGAAGGACCCATAGGACGAGTGTAACAGGTATAAGTTTTTCACAGCAGGAGCTTTCTCTGAAAAGAAACTAAATATGATACCTCTCTATTTAATGACATTTAAGGATTAACAATATAGAGCTGATATTTTGAAACTCAGGTTTGATTTGTTGCCTACAAAAGCAGTCATAGCCAGAAGAGCAAAAATACAGACAACGGCTTATGCCACTTTTTCAAGGCCCCTGAATATGTTGAAACATTTATTGGTTGAATGTGCACCTTTAAAAGTTTTAAGGTGTGAATACTTTAATAAATTCTTTGGTGATTTCTGAATTTTATCCCAACAACATACGTGGGAATTGATTTTTAATGCTCAGCAGATATCTCTAAATATAGCAACGATTAGGAACTTAAAAAACTAGACATATCCGTGCAATACGAAACAGTTAACTGAAATTGTGAAGAGATAGGTTCTAACAGTTTGTCTGTATCTTTGTTTTTACCAAAGATGTTATGAGATCTTTTATGATGAACTATGCTGCTAAGGACTTGTTAAACTTTGTGTACATACATGCGTGTTTATGAGTTAAAATGTAAAGATTTTACAGAAATGTAAAGGAACTAAAGTATTTGAAAAAGTTGTATTACAACTAATACAAATGAAAACTTAAATATATATTAACTGCTTCAGAGGGTAACTCAGATTGACTTTGGCTGCCTGCTACCTTTTAAAAAACTAGGTGACAGGGGGACAGGCCTTAAATCCGGCTTCACATACTGGGAAATAGCTGTAATGATCTGGAACAGGGGGGGGGGTGCTTGCTAGCAGTTTCTTTAAAAAGGGGATGAACTATCTGATTTGTGAGACTGATGTAATTTTCCTACAAGGAACTTGGTTGCTGAAGCATATACACGTTGGTGGCATTAGTGTGTCACAATAATTGCCAACCCCCGGAGAAGGAGGCCGTCCCTCGGGCAGGTTGGTCATCCTTACTAATCCTAAGTAATAATCATGTTATAAAAGTAGAGGTGTCAGACTCCATGCATGTGATTCTAGTGGTCAAGACAAATCTTGGGTCGGAGGTGAGATCAAACGCACTGTATCTGTTAAATGTGTATTGAAATGGAGTGCTTTCAGATTTGGCTTAATTTCTTACACAAATATCAGATATCTGCGACCACATCAAGGCCACCAAACTGCAAATGAATCTGATGTTGGAGGGGATTTAAATGCAGATTGCTGGGATACAGGTCCTCATAACACTAGTGACACATTTAGATCTGAGAGGAAAAATTAGGACACATTTTGTAATTTCTTCTGGTCAAAAGACCTGAGGGAGCATTCATGCGGACGTTCCATCAAAGCCCACATGACATGGTAACCAGTCGAGTGCACACGTGGACTACCTAGTTCTAGCCAAACATTCTTTACTAGTTGTGAACTACTGGTAGTTATGGGGGAATTGCAGAGTGATCATTTTCCTATGAGACCTGTTTACAGTGATCTGGTTATGACAACAAAGATGGAGGGTAAATACACTGGTCTAGTTGTCCAATAAAAGGGCCACAATCTAGTTAGGATTGTGGGAAATAAAGACACATTTTATAAAGGAGTGATAACACTTGTGGAGAAAACGAATATGGATAAGAAAAATGAAATGATTTCCCGAATCTTTTTGCAGATTGCACTAATACTCCACAATGGTGTCCTTTTATTGGGAAACATAGCAATGCATGTTATGATGTCGGTTTTCAGGAAAGAAAGAGGTTAGAGGTGGCAGCTTAGAGGATTAAAGGGCCATACCTGTGCTAATGAATGAGAATAATTATTGGCAGTAAACATGTCGAAATCGATGTACAAAACGTGGATTCGGTCTGTGAAATTCTAAACAAAACAAAAAGAGAGGGAAAAGATGTTACAGACTATTGTCTCAAAAAATGTGTACATTTTATGAGGAATGGTGAAAGTCACAACAAGCTCGTAGGATGATCGGCAAACTAATGCAGGGAGCAAAAAGGACTGAGGCACCTACACTGGCCATCTGTATAGGCCTTCAAATGTTAAAATGACAAGTGTGCCGCCTGATCACCCGTGGTTGCTTTCTTTTTCCATTAAGGACATAGAAAACCACATAAGAGCAGCCTCTACTTTGTCTGCATGTGGTCTGAATGGGCTGAATAATTATATTTTGAAAATTGACCACCCACTTTGGGCCTCTATTCTGCAGGTACTCTTTTTCAACATAATGCAGGAAAGAGTAATACCAAGCTCATGGCAGAAATCAGTGATAATGGCAATTTTTCAAAAAGGGGACAGATCTGCAGCTACTAATTACCGTCCAATAACTTTGCTTGACCTGGACAGCAAGATATTTGCATCTCTACTGTTATAAGAAATAGAGAACTGGATCTTAACAGATGAGATGTTCAATCACATGCAAACATGGGGTTCACAGCGGAATGGGAACCAATATAAATGACTTTGTATTCAATTGCTTGCAAGAAATGGGCAAAACTGTCGGTCAGGCTCCAATTTATTTGGCAGCGCGATTTATCAACTGGGACAGGTTGTGGGTTTAATTGCGTAGATGGCATATCCCAGAACACCTTTTGCCGATCTTGATGGGTATTCACGACAATTTGTCAGTCCAGGTGAGGTAGAGTAGGCTAGGGTGATTATCAAATTGTTAAAAAAACTTTTTTTTGGGTTGCAACAAGGCTGTATATTGACCCCATACCTATTTAAAATGTACCTGGCCGATTTACCTCAACATCTGGAAACTGCTGTCTTTTATGACCTACATCGTCAACATCATTTTAGTAGTTCATAAACAGGTAGCACTACAAAGATTCTTTGGTGTTGTACGCTAAGGAGAATTAATTAGTTAATACCAACAAAATGGTGACACTTAGGGCCTCAGTACACGGAAGGCAGTAAGGGTTAACGGTAACCGTAATGGTACCGGTGACTGTTAACCCTGACCGCCTTACTACGAGGTCCCTTTGCGGGTAGGTACTTTAACGCCTGCTGTTTAGCAGGCGTTAACAACCAACCCGCAAACGGACCAGGGTGCTAATTACGGTACCGCAATTTGCGGCACTGTAATTAGCGCCTTCCCCATTCCCATAGAGCCCTATGGGGCAAAAATGGGAATGGGGAAGGGCAATGGGGGAAGGGGGAATTACCGCCCCGCCAACCTTGGAAGAGGGCGGTAATTCCCCTTTCCACCAAGGCGGTGCCGGTATGTTACCGGCATGGACCAAGGTGCTAATAGCACCTTGGACCTCCGCCTACCGTGTATTGAGGCCCTTAGGCTTTCCTCCTTCTCAAATAAGGCCTATATACTCACGTGGAACAATGACGGTGCAATATTAACAGCATTGCCAGAAATTAAATATATAGGTATGCATTTTAGGGTGAATCCGATGAGGTCTAGTGTTGTTCAATACCTCAAAACAAAGCCCTGAATGGGTGTCTTCCAGTTAAAATGGCTATATGCAAGGAATTGCAGATTTACCATCAAGCCCCTGTCACTATCGTGGCAGCACATTTATATGGCCAGGAGATTTCATATCCGACCCGAGACTTAGATTGGCCAACAATTGAAGGGTCAATTTTGAACATGTCCCTGGGGTTACCTGCTTGTGTCCCGATAGCCACTTTACGGTTTGAATTGGGTTTGATTTCACTTAAGGTTTAGTACCAATGGAGGGTTTGCCCTTTTTTGGGATATTACTCAAACCTACTATGGGTTCACCATTCACATTTTTCAACGGCAATGTGACACCAATAAATGTGCTACTGCAATTGGGCAATTCTGTCTCTATGCTTGTGACATCTTGTGTAAGATTCGAGTCAGCGGTGAGCTGCTGATAACCACGCCACTTCTTGAGGTTGCATACAATTTATAGCAGTTTATCCTGGATTGATAATCCAGTGAATGTGCTGTTAAGTAATTTAGCATGTTTTCCGCATCCCTACTGCCAACAGCAATTAATGCGTCTTCGGCTAAATTTGCTTCTGACTGGGGAAATACAGGCCATTAGATCTCGAATTGCCCCAGGTGATGTGGCACGTGCACTTTGTAAGATGCCAGGTATTTGTCGAACCAGGCATTATCTGGTTATTGAATGCAATGCGATAAATGAGATGAGGTTAAAGTACTTTCTCAGGTCTGTGGAAAATGAAGAGTGGTTGCAAACAAAGGAGTTCTCTTACTGTGTTATAGGGGGATATGTGGTGGGTATTACTATCGCTTGCTGAAATTCCTCAGTGCTATAGGTATAGTCCCCATAAAAGACCAATGAAAAATTCTATGTCCTTTTAGAAATGGAGTATAGAACAAAACTGGTGTGCATTTTATTTTATTTAATTCAAAGTGTGGGATTTAAACATTGATTTGTTGGTCTAGATTTGAATATTCATTTTACTATTTGTTATTTCATGACTTTTCATTTTCTTTATTTTATTGTGATACTATGCTTATGGATGTTTGGTGATTGTTTTTAGACTATTTGATTGCTTTATTCATTATGATGTTATCTTATAAGTAATGTGAAATTAATTGATACATTGATAAACTAATATATGAATAATTTGTATGTTTAAATATATATGTGTTTATGTAAGACCTATTTGTTTGGTCAATTAATTAATAAATAAACAAAACATTTTAAAAAATAAGGACTTTGTCACAAAGGTGATGGAGAAGGACTGTGACAAAGGAGGGCCGTGATGAAGGAGGATTTCAACAAAAGCAAACTGCAAAAAAAGGACTGCGATGACAAAGTAGAACAATTGTCATGACAAAAGAGAAGGAGTGTGATGACAAAGGGGAAGGATTTAAAAAGGGGAATGGAAAAGGACTGTGATAACAAAGAAGAAGGGCTTCACCAAGGAAGAAGAATGTGACAAGGGATGATGATGATAAAGGAATGTGAAAAAGCAGAAGGTCTAGGACCAAAGATTAGAAGAAGCAATGTCCATTATATTTTTAAGTATTCATTGGAAGGGGGAGAAGGGACCAGAAAGAAGGAATTTAGTAACCGGAACATTTACCAAATCATGGTGTGCCTGTTGCTGTTTTGTAACTTTAGGATTGATATGATATGGTATGATTAATCATTTATAATACCCCTGTACACAAGTGTTTCTAGGCTTGACAAGACAAAGGAGGGAAGACAGAGGAAGGACAAGACAAACAATCTTACTGTGTGCCATTCAGGTTGTGCAAGTGCAAGAATAAAAAGTGCAAGGGGAAAGGGGAAGGGAGGGTGTAAGTGCAAGGGAGAGGGGAGGGGAACACGGGGCAGAAATGCTCCTATTAAGTGCAGCCAGGGCAGTGCGGCTCTGGGTAGTGCAAGGAGAACAAGGGACTGTATGGTTACAGTTACAGCCCCTAAGTGTGCGCGTGGCCCACAAGCAATGCAAGGGTAACTGATAAAGAAAGAGCCTGGTAACCAGTGAGACTCTGAGGGTAGCCAAGCAAACAGACAGCACAGCAGACAGATATGTCAGGTAGGTCAGCAGGGCAGAGAGAGAGAGAAAGCAGAGGAGAAGAGGAACGTTTTGAGCTGCTTCCAAAACTTCAGGGGGGTCCGGCTCAAGTTTGAGAGGGGCAGGGAGGCCATTCCAGAGGGAAGCACCTGCAAAACAGAGAGATCTACTCTCACTCTCTGCCTGGAGAAGCACCTAAACCATAGAGAGTTGGAGGTAACTGAGCAAAGGGCCCGAGAAGGATGGTATTTTGGAAGAGAGCGCCGTGGACAATGCAAAGGGTCTTCAACTTGATCCTTGCAGCCACCGACATCCAGTGGAGAGATTTCAGGGCTGGAGAGATATGGTCCCCTGACTTGAGGCCAAGGATAAGTCTCACAGTCCTGTTCTGGATTAGTTGCAAAGGGCAGAGAGTAGAGGAAGGCAGATTGAGAAAGAGGCTGTTGCAGTTGACCAGCTAGAGAGAACCAGGACTCTGGAGACAGTGAGATTCTGGGGGCAAGTGAGAAAGGAAAGAGTCCCTTTGAGGAGATTCAGCTGATAGTGGGACTTCTTGGCGATTTCTGAGATGTGAGGAGAGAAAGAGAGAGTGGAATCATAGAGGACACTAAGGTTTCTTTCTTCGCAGCAAGGCAAAGGAAGATGCCAAAGGCGGGTGGCCAGAGTGAGAGAGGAAAACTAGGGTCAGGGGTCCAAAATGAGAAGGATCTCCATCTTACTGACATTAAGGGAGAGATCATTGGAGGTGCACCAATCTTGAATCAGAAATGAGTGAGAGAGGAGAGGAGGCTGAGGGGAGTCTGGCGGAAAGCTGAGTGTCATCCACATAACACTGAACATTAGGGAGAAGGTACAGATCACGTGGGCCAAAGGGGCCAAGTAAAGGCTGGAAAGCCAGGGTGAAAGGATAGAGCCCTTGGGAATGCCACAGGTAGAGAGAGAGGTGGCAGAGCGAAAGGGACCAAGTTGGACCTGGGAGGGGTGGTCCATGAAGAAGGAGGTCAGTTAATCTAGGGCCTGATTTGTGATGCCTAGGTTCTCAGTGAGACGATTGATATTGGATGGCATGGTTGACCATGTTGAAGATGAAGGAGGATGAGGACAGAAGTTATGTTGAAATCAAGGTTAGAGAGCAGATCTAGAGCACTTTCCCTGCCTCTGGCAGCTCTGAAGCCAGACTGATGGTCATGGAGACAACCAACAGATTCAGTTTTGAGAGTAAGCTGGGAGATGGCCAGCTATTCCAAGAGTTTGCCCAGAAAAGGGTTGTTGGAGATTCGACGATAGTTTGCCGGGCAGGGGAGAGGTGAAAGTTCCAGTGACAAAAGAGTGATTACAGAAATTGGCCAAGGCCGGAGCGCTGGAGTCAATATGGTCCCTAATGGTTCTGGAGGAGCAGGGGCGGACTTGTTTGGACAACACTTTCATAGATCAGACTTGTCTAGAAACCTTGTCAGGTGTTGTCAGAGAGAAAGAGGAAAACTGGGGAGGGGAGGGAGAGGTGGCCAAAGGGGGGCAGAGAGAGAAAGAGGGAAAGGAAGAGGAGATAGAGTACAGGTTGTCGTGTGTTTTAGCAGAGAATTGAGAGGCCAGAGCCATAAAGAGGGTGTGGGAGGGAACATAACAGGTATGGACTGCAACAGGATTGGCTAGTTGCCTGCAGATTTTAAAGAGTTGTGCCGTGTTGTTAGAGGCCGCTGAAATGCGGGCATGAATGTGTGATCTCTTAATGGACAGGACATATGGTCTGCATTGCCTTTGAATTAATTAGATGAATACTCTACAGAAAGGAAACAACAAACTGAACTGCCTTGTATCATTACTGAAACTGAAAACCACAGAAAAGTTTGGTTTTCCAACTTTCAGACAAAACTAAAAATGGAAACACATTCTGTAATCCATACGATTTAATATGTTGATGACAACATTATTTGTTTGTTTTGTTTTTGTTTTATTGGTTAAGACTTAATCCAACTTTTAACAAATAATCATTTGAAAAGATTTCATATACATATTCATTACAGATTAGTTCACTCAAAAAGAACAAAAAGAAGAAAATAACTTATATTCAACTACATCAAGTACTTTCTAAATTAAAAAGTGAAAAGGACAAGATAATCAACACATTAAGATTCATTACATTAAAAAAGTGATTCAAATAATATACACACTGAATTCACAATTGATATAGTTGAACCTGACAGACAATAATTCTATAATTGATTACTTCCTAAAAACTGACCCTTCTTAAACTTGCTCTTATTCTTTTTGTTATATGTATATGCATGCTAGTTTCTTTGGACTCACTACAGAATCTAAAGCTCACATCATCAGCGTCAACCTGACCATACTTCAGAAGAATCTCTTTTGTGCAAAGTAAATTCAAACGAAATCTCATAATGGTAGACCGTGTTGCTCTGCTGGCAAATCTTGATAAATGAGGAGCCAAATATCCCACATTATTGTAATTGTGTTTTAAGTGACCTAGGGATGGATGAGCATGGAATTAATCTACTTTAGCGCCCAATCTAAAACATGAAGATCTTTCTTTACTTTATCTGGATTGCCCAGTAGTTCACCATCAGTATAATCCAACTCCTTCAAATGTCAGTGGATTATGGTCTTGATATCACACAGCACACAAATGCCCCCCTCTTCACAAGCTTGTGCAAAGTCACACCACAGTGAATTGAGTATCGGTGCCAACCTTTTCCCATAGAAAGCTAGATATTTCCACAGTGCTTGCGCCTTAAGGGAATTTACCCCCAATTCATACCGGATGGTTGCCTGCGGCATCGAAGGGGGGAGGCGGTGGATTCATCTCCACATCAAGGCTTCAAGGTATGGGAGATAGTCCAGTACAGATGGATCATAAATGTCTACCCCATAGAGTAATTTAGGTACCACTTTTCCTTCGTAATAGCGTTTGCATGGCAATACAACAAATTTCCAAAGTTTTGAATCTACCCTCTGAAGCTGATTTAATAGCTTTGTTGTTATTGAGAGCAGCCATGATCTAATTAAAGTGGATTAAGGTTTACAGAAAGGGCCTCATCACGACTTGGGCGGTAACGGTAACGCTATTAGCGTGGGCGGTATTAGCCCTACTGCCGATCGGCGGTAATGTAAGTCCCCATTCCCCACTGAGCCCATTCGGGAATGCCCCATTCCCCATTGGGCTCAATGGGGAATCTTCGCGCTAATACCGCCGGCGGATTTCCCGCCGGCGGTAATAGTGCAAATTTTCGGCGGATTTCCCCCCAGCTCAGAGCTGGGGCGAAATCCGCCAAAGCCCTGATTCAGCAGACCCTTAAATCCAGCGGTAATAGCGCTACCGCCGGATTTAAGGGTTACCGCCGAAGTCGTGATGAGGCCCAAAATCTTGAAGCCTAGTTAAACGAGAGAATGAATCCCCTCCACCGCATTTGACTCCACATGCCACTTGAAGACGGTCTGTTTCCTACAATTTGTCAAATGCATACACTTGCAGGCCGATTCATGTAATTCCTCACAAAAGTGTCACACGGGGCTGGCGCACAGCGTGCCCGTGCGAATGTCTGCGCCAGCCGCTTGCGATAAAATCAATTTCCGCGCACAGCGTATTCATGGATTCTCGCCTCCAAAAGCAGACATTGCACAGAGTGGCGCGGCGACCCTGCAGCAGCGCCAGTTACACCCCCAAGAACGCCCTCGCGCAAGGAAAAGCCATCAAGATCGCAAAACCATTGCAAAGGGCTGCACCAACCCTGTACCAGTTTACCGGACTGGCAAACAGCAAACGCAAAGCGGGGAACGTGTATTACGGGTTTCGGGAACACGCGTGCACGAGAAGTCTCACACGCGATCTGGCCTGGGGGAGCGTGTGCATGTATTTCAGAGGTGCGCGAGAAGTTCCACACGCGATCTGGCCTGGGGGAGCGTGTGCGTGTATTTCAGGGGTGCGTGAGAAGTTCAACACGCGATTGGCCTGGGGGAGCGTGTGCGTGTATTTCAGAGGTGCGCGAGAAGTTCCACACGCGATTGGACTGGGCGCGTGTATTCCAGAGGTGCGTGAGAAGTTCCACACACGATTGGCCTGGGGGCGTGTATTTCAGGGGTGCGCGAGAAGTTCCACACGCGATTGGCCTGGGCGCGTGTATTCCAGAGGTGCGCAAGAAGTTCCACACGCGATCGGGCCTGGGGGAGCGTGTGCGTGTATTTCAGGGGTGCGCGAGAAGTTCCACACGCGATTGGCCTGGGTGCGTGTATTTCAGAGGTGCGCGAGAAGTTCCACACGCGATCGGGCATGGGGGAGCGTGTGCGTGTATTTCAGGGGTACGCGAGAAGTTCCACACTCAATTGGCCTGGGCGGGTGTATTTCAGAGGTGCGTGAGAAGTTCCACACGTGATTGGCCTGGGCGCGTGTATTCCAGAGGTGCGTGAGAAGTTCCACACGCGATTGGCCTGGGCGCGTGTATTTCAGGGGTGCGCGAGAAGTTCCACACGCGATTGCCCTGGGCGCGTGTATTTCAGAGGTGCGCGAGAAGTTCCACACACGATTGCCCTGGGCGCGTGTATTTCAGAGGTGCGCGAGAAGTTCCACACGCGATTGGCATGGGCGCGTGTATTCCAGAGGTGCATGAGAAGTTCCACACGCGATTGGCTTGGGCGCGTGTATTTCAGGGGTGCGCGAGAAGTTCCACACGCGATTGCCCTGGGCGCGTGTATTTCAGAGGTGCGCGAGAAGTTCCACACGCGATTGCCCTGTGCGCGTGTATTTCAGGGGTGCGCGGGAAGTTTCACACGTGATTGCCCTGGGCGCGTGTATTTCAGGGGTACGCGGGAAGTTTCACACGCGATTGCCCTGGGATTGTGTATTTCAGGGGTGCACGGGAAGTTTTACACGCAATTTCAGCAGGGTACGTGTATTTCAGGGGTGCCGGGGAGACCTACTTGTGATTTGGCAGTGTGGGTCCTCCCAGGTGTTCCCTGTACCCCCTTCACGGCCCCTGCAGGCAGCCCACACCACAGGGGACTACACTGCATCCCTGGTCATGTCCCGCAGGCAGCCCACCCAACATGGGCATTCCCCCCAGCAAAGGCACATGTCTCCTTGCACTAATGATCACCAACTCATGTCCCCTTGCACCCCCACCCCCAGAATTGCGGGGCACCCTCCACCAGGCCCCCACCCATGTCTCCCACCACCCCAGCAGCACTGTGGGGCACCTGCCAGCAGGCCCCCACCCATGTCCAACTCATGTTCCCCACCACCCCCACCCCCCAGCAGTGCAGGGGCACCCTCCACCAGGCCCCCACCCATGTCTCCCACCGCCCCCACCTCCCAGCACTGTGGGGCACCTGCCAGCAGGCCCCCACCCATGTCCAACTCATGTTCCCCACCACCCCCACCCCCCAGCAGTGCAGGGGCACCCTCCACCAGGCCCCCACCCATGTCTCCCACCACCCCCACCCCCCAGCACGGTGGGGCACCTGCCAGCAGGCCCCCACCCATGTCCAACTCATGTTCCCCACCACCCCCGCCCCCCAGCAGTGCAGGGGCACCCTCCACCAGGCCCCCACCCATGTCTCCCACCACCCCCACCCCCCAGCACTGTGGGGCACCAGCCAGCAGGCTCCCACCCATGTCCAACTCATGTTCCCCACCACCCCCACCCCCCAGCCGTGCAGGGGCACCCTCCACCAGACCCCCACCCATGTCTCCCACCACCCCCACCCCCCAGCACTGTGGGGCACCTGCCAGCAGGCCCCAACTCATGTTCCCCAGCCAACACAATCTAGATCCCTGGTCCCTATGGTCAGCCTCCAAATGCAAAACACCCACCCGAGTATTGCATCCACCCACTCAGAAATGGCAATTACATGACAGAACACGAATTGCAAGTTTTGAAACAAACACATGTCCCTCACATACACCCAATGGGTTTCAGTGAATCTCAAAACCCATATCATGATATGCATGAAACCAATGAGATGATACTACACATTGAAGATTTGTAGATTCAAAAATAAAGAAACAGAAATGGGAATGTACAAAAATGAAAAGAAGCATGTCTGTGAAAAAAAGCAAAACCAAAAATCATAATCAAAAGTAATGGTGTCCAAAGTCACTGTCAACAAAAGCAAATCCAATGGGAAATAATAATTGAAAGCCATTGCTCCATGGGTAAATTGTGAAAGAAATTTTAAATCCAACAGTGAACTATGTACAGACGAACAAGCCAGGGTCCATTATCCCAACAAAAGAAATGAAACCTATCTAACAACACTAACTAATAAAATAAACTATATACAAAAATGTGGCCAATGTCCAAAAGGTCCAAAATAAAAGAAAAAACAAAGGAAACCTAACACTACCTACATAACTATGTACAAGGGCAGCGGGCTAGTCTGACGGCTCACTTTTGGATGTCCCGGCCCAGGGCATCATCGAACTCCTGCTCAATGTCCCGGAAGCGGTCCTCCTACATGGCCCCGAGGGTCCGCAGGGCCGTCGACGTGTCCACCTCCAACCCCCTGTGGATTGCCTCGAGGCACTCGGCCTGCCTCAGGGCCCTCCGCATGGAATTCTCCGCCCTGACCATTGTGAGCCATGCCTCTTCTGCCCGCTGCTGCTCCGCATCTATGGCGTGGCCCAACCGCTGCCACACGGAAGACACTCTCTGTCCTGGGTCCTCCTGCCCTCCGGCCGATGCCTGCCCCTCCGATGTTGATGGCCCCGAGCCTTCATGGCTCCCACCACGTTGCTGCTGCTGCTGTGCCTCTGCCCGTGCAATGCCTCCTGCTGCCTGCACATCCTCCGCCGGCTGGGGTGCAGTCGTTGATGTGGCCACCCCTGCTGGACGTCCGACTCCCGACTGTGGCAGGGATGCCTCCTCCACCAGCCTGGCCACACCGTCAGAGGCAGCTCCACAGGGCACCCCGGTGACTGATGGGTGGGAAGATGGCACGGAGGACGACTGGCGCGTAGGGGGTTCAGTTGAGGAGGGGGTCGTAGCAAGCCCCATCAAACGGAGGAATCCGGCCTGGGTGACCTGTCCCAGCAGGCTGACGTGGTCAACGAGCCAATCGAGATGACGTGCAGTCTCCTCATGAAAAGACTGCAGGTCACCTCGCATGGCCCGTTGACGCAACGCCACACCAGTCAGGACAGGCTCAACCCAGACCCGGGTAGCCACGTCCGCAGGCAGAGGAAGGCCAGTTGTCGTTTGCTCATCCCTACCTGAAAACGGGTCTGGACGTAGGCATCCCTGCTGGTGCAAGATGATGCAGGGACAGGATCAGGGACAGGATTGCACACAGGCACCTCCGCGGCGGCCTGTGCTGCCTCCTGTCCCTGGTCCTGCCCTGCACCACTAGCACCAGTGGGATCCCCAGCTCCAGACCCCGTCTCTGTTGCTTGCACGTCCTCCTCCTCCACCAAACCCCCCACCAACCTGGATGACTCCGTGCCATCTTCCCCCGTTGGGCCCTCTGGGATCCCAGCTGCCCCTTCTGCTCCCAAGGAGTCCAACTCCAACCTCCACCTCTTGGACCTCCCCCTGGCAGCTGCGGCCTGGGACGTGGCACCGGTCTTCTCACTCCCCGACGAGATGGCAACATGGGAGGGGAGCCGGGCCTTGCGTCTCCGGCTGGCGGTGGGATCCCCGCCGCTGTGCTCCACAGCACCTTCTCCGCCCCTTTTCATCAGTTGACGCTGCAGACAGGGAGAAATAAAACACAGGCATCAGGGCACTGTACAATGGACACATACACACATGACAGTTGTACATGAGTGGCATTTGCAAACCTCAGACATGCCATCACAATCCCCAACACACATGTCATTTCAACTCGCACACATGAGCCATACCACAGCCATATCGCAACTGCCAGCACCATCCATACCCATACAACAGCATGAGCAGGCAAAGCTGAGCCAGACATCACATGCAACACAGGAAGTGCACCACACATGTACACACACCACCACACTTGCATGCATGTGTACACCTCTGCCAAGTGTTGCAGTGTTCAGATGGGCATCCATGTCACATCTGCCAATCAGGCTTCCACATCCTGCTGTCACATGCATCCATGTTGCATCACTGTTGCCCCCTTGTCAAATACACACAAATGCACATGTACACAGTGCTGATACATGCAGCCGAAAACAACATACATCCGTGACATCACGGACATGTCTACTTACGTACACATTCATCCAAACATGTGTGCCCACACAACTGCCTTTGGCATGCAAGCCTACACACACAAGCACCATCCATGTCTCACACATTACAGCCCTCGCATGTGTTAGCCCCATGGCCCTGTACACCCCCACCCATACTCGACCCCATACAAACAGATGTGCAACCTGCACACAACTGAAACATCACCACATGCACAGCTCACAATGAGGATGCATGTACACTTACCGCTCGACTCCAGACGGGTCTGCCTCTCAAGGACCTGGACGTGGAGCGCTGGGGATATGCGTTCCAGGACCCTCATCTGATCTTCTGACAAGTGGCCCCAGCACCCCTTGGCATCCGCTGCCTTCAAGAGGCGCCGGGCCTTGTTCAGGGTCCTGGACCTGAAGTCCTCCCAGCGCTTCTTGACATGTTGGTAGTCACGGACTGCCACCCCCACCGCGTTGATGGCAGTCACGATGTCAGTCCAGATCCAAGTCCGTCCTTCCTTGTCGGCATGGGAACTTCTGAAGAAGGCATCATACTGCCCCAGGACTTGCTCCACCAGGACACCAACTTCGGTGGCACTGAAGCTGGTGCCCCTCTGCCTCTCTGGCCGGGGGTTGTCAGTGGTGCCAGATGTTTCAGTGCCAGACATGACAACCCCAGAGGCAGGAGTGGGTGGGCAACTGGGTCCTGGGGCTGGGCTGTGGAGCGATGGAATCCCAGTCGGGAGTCTTCGGTTCCAGCAGGGGTGGTCACAGCAACAGCACCCCTGGCTGATGTGCAGGCAGCAAATGGCAGGGCACGTGGGCAGCAGGCAGTCAGGCAGCAGCAGATGGTAGGTGGGAGCGTGCTCGGGGCTCTGGGGGGCAGTAGTTCGGCCTTCTGGGCAGGAGCGTGGTCCTCCGTGTGCTTACGCGTGGCCAGCTTGATACGGAGTGATTTGGCACGTGAAAATTCTGCACGTCAGCGTGTAATTCGAGGAAAGCCCCTTAGCACGTAAGCGCGTCAGCACGCATACGCGATTCCATTGGACCAAAGGCCCTTAGCGCATATGCGCGTCTGTAACGTATCGCGCACGGGCGTTGCTTTTCGTGGGGTGCGGTGCGTTTGTTTTGCAGGTGTTGGGGTTCACACGCTATCACTTCACAGTGGGTGGGTGTTGGCTACGCGTTCTTCTACATGCAAGGCAGACGGGTGAGTGGTACCCTGCTCCCCCAGGCCCGATCGTGTGTGAAACCACCCGCAAGCCCCAGAAATACACGTACCCCGCTTCCCCAGGCCTGATTGCTTGTAAAACCACCCACGAGCCCCTGAAATACACGTGCCCAGGCCAATCGCGTGTGGAACATCTCGCGCACCTCTGAAATACACGCGCCCAGGCCAATCACGTGTGGAACTTCTCGCGCACCCCTGGAATACACGCGCCCAGGCCATTCGCGTATGGAACTTCTCGCGCACCTCTGAAATACACGCACACGCTCCCCCAGGCCCGATCGCGTGTGAAACTTCTTGCGCCCCTCTGAAATAAACGCACACGCTCCCCCAGGCCCGATTGCGTGTGGAACTTCTCGCGCACCTCTGAAATACACGCGCCCAGGCCAATCGCATGTGGAACTTCTCGCGCACCCCTGAAATACACGCGCCCAGGCCAATCGCATGTGGAACTTCTCGCGCACCCCTGAAATACACGCGCCCAGGCCAATTGCGTGTGGAACTTCACGCGCACCTCTGAAATACACGCACATGCTGCCCCAGGCCCGATCGCATGTGGAACTTCTCGCGCACCTCTGAAATACACGCGCCCAGGCCAATCGCGTGTGGAACTTCACGCACACCTCTGAAATACACGCTCCCCCGGGCCGATCGCGTGTGGAACTTCTCGCGAACCTCTGAAATACACGCGCCCAGGCCAATCGCGTGTGGAACTTCACACGCACCTCTGAAATACACGCACACGCTCCCCCAGGCCCGATCGCATGTGAAACTTCTCGCGCACCTCTGAAATACACGCACACGCTCCCCCAGGCCCGATCGCGTGTGAAACTTCTCGCGCACCTCTGAGATACACGCACACGCTCCCCCAGGCCCGATCACGTGTGGGCCTTCTCGCGCGTGTAGCACTTTGGTGCACATTTTTTTCCTGCACAGGGACGCTACTGCCTGCTTTCATGTGGTGCACATGTGTGGGCCTGTGCGCGTCTTTGGCCGTGCGCTGTTTTTCCCTATTCGATTCCATGAATACGTGTTGTAGGCGAGCGTGTGGGCGTTCTGCGCACTTGCCTCCTGTACTTCCCCCGTGAGGCCCACATTTTCACGAGTTGTTCCCCATTCTGCGTGTAACGCCCCGTGTTACGCCTACTTTTGTTATGTGCGCCCCACTATGTGCGAATTCGCTGTGGCCTCATCGCACGGCGTTTGATGACCTGTGCGCCAGCGTGCGCCAGCGTGCGCCAGCCTGCGCCGCGCACTTTTTCAGCGCACATCCCACATTTTACGCGTGCATGGACTTCCATGAATAGATGTGCGATGTTTTCTCTGCGATAATCGCACTTGCACTGCGATTTTCGCTATTTCACTGCGAATCGCGCGTTTTCGCACGCGTGCGCCGTTTTTTCGGCGCACATTAATTCCATGAATCGGCCTGTTAGTCTTGGCTGCATTAATGGTTCATAAATGTGCCTTAGCAAAGGCTACAAATCAGTTCAAAATTCTTTGGAGGCCAATGGGAGTCATTTCAAATACAATGAAATCATTGGCATATACCGTCCACAACATCCTAATATTTCCAACTATGGGAGTTGCTAAAGAACTATATTGTAAATATGGTTTCAGGTCAGCCATATAAAGAGTGCAAAGAAATGGGGCCAAAATACACCCCTGCCTAACACCTCTGTGTTTATCAGTCGTGACAGATGATCCTTCTGGTTTAAAGATACTTGAATAGATGAATTAGTATGAAGAGCTACCAGCAGACAGAGCAACTCCTAAGGGATATCCCATTTCTTGAGTTTTGACCAGAGGAGTAAATGATCAACTGTATCGAAAGCTGCTGCCAAATCGATTGAAACAAAGAAAACCTGACCCCCCACCCCCTTTGCCCACACCTGCCTCTGGATGCATTTTAACAATAAACCATTCAGTTGGTTGCCCATCCCCTTTCTAAAGCAAGTCTGCCAATTTCATATCAGGTTACGGCAACAGGCCCAAGACTCCAAATGTTCCAGTAGCAGACATGAAAACATTTTAGAATATGTGTCCAGAATGACAATTGGACGGTAATTCATTGGCTGGGAGCTATCCCCCTTTTTATAGATTGGAATAATATGTGCCCGCTCCCAGGAAGTTGGATATTTTACTTTCTTGATAATATCTCAAAACAGAAAGGATAGACTATCTGCCCATAGTTTAGGATTTGATTTGAAAAGTTGATTTGTTAGTCCATTTGTGCCAGGGGCCCTCGAGTTACTAATGACACCAATTAATTTCACAAGTCTCTCCTGTGAGAGATCAAAAACCAAAGGTACATCATGAGACATCTCCTTATGCAAGTTAGCTTTTCTTCATATACAGGGTAGGGCATATAATACCTCAACGTGCTCAATCCAGTCCTTCTCTGTGACTGCGTTGATCAATATACCCAATTGGACATTCCCAGATGCATTAATCAATGACCAAAAGATTCTAGAATATTTGTCCAACAATGCATCTAACATTTGTTCCCCATTTAACTAGCGCCTTTGTATTTTGGAACCTTGCACCCAGTTTGTATAGCCTTGCTCAAGTTTCTTAATATGTTTTTTTTTTTTTTATCTTGGCAAGAAATTGAGGGATCTTTGTTGATATACCTCCATCAAGCTATTTAATAATATTGCATTAAAACTTCCTATGTAGATACATGAAAAGGAAACATTTTCAATCTTCATATGCTATACAGTGATTTATACCAGACGTCCTTAGCGGGTCCCGCGAGGAGACCTCGTAATGAAGCGGTAGAGGGTTAACAGGGCCGGCAGCTCTACCGGCCCCATTAACCCTCTACTGCCAGGGTCATACAGACCCCATTGTTTCTTCAATCTGTGCAAGCAGCATTTCAAGATCCATCATCAACTCCTCCCTCAAATCAGGCTTAGTTCTATCCCTGTTCAAGACATCACACATCCAACACCTCCTCATAAAACCCTACCTTGACCCTCTGCTCCCAGCCAAACAGAGACCTATTTCTAACAACTGCTCCATAGCCAAACGTACTGATCTAACGGCTTACTCACAGCTTTGCATCTTCATCAAATTCAATGTTCTCCTTGACCCCACCCATTCTCGCTTCAGACCCCTCTGTATAACTCAATTGTCCCTAGTCTCAATCAGGATGACTTCAAAAGTACCCCAGATACAGAAGGTTGTGCCACAATTATCCTCCTCGCCCTTTTGGCTGCCTTTGATACCATCGAGCACAGCATCCTCACTGACAGACTCCACTCGCTCAGCATAAGGGATGTATCGCTAAGCTGGATTTCCTTATTTCTTGCTAACATGTAACAAATCACCATCCTTCCTCCCTTGACCTCGGCCCCCACCCTGTCATTAATGGGTGGCCACACAGCACCTCCCTTTCCCGCTACTCTTCAACTTCTACATGAGCCCACTTCTTGCCCATATTCTCTGACATAACGTAACCTGCTACAACTGTGCAAACAATGTCTAAGGCCTCTTCCATCCTCCACCCTGATCCAACACTCTGCCCCACAGACATCACCCAGTGGATGATGGCTAACCACCTCTTCAACCCCAGAAAAAATCATGATCTGCAGGAAAACGGCTCCATTCCCCCAAACCAATCCTTTACCATCCTCCCTAGCCCTCCCCCTGCTGCATCCAATGCAGTAAAGAACCTGAGATGCACCAAGGATGCTGATCTTACACTCTCACACCACATGGAGCAACATAGGTTCGATCCCCAGGTTTGCATTTAGAAACCTCTGGGTATTGAGCACGTCGTAAATAACCTGTCATATCATATCATATCATATCATATCATATCATATCATATCATATCATATCATATCATCTACCGTTCCCTCTACTACCCTCACAGAGTCACTGCATTCATGGCCATCATCCTCTCCTGCATAGACTACACCAATTCTCTCCACCCGGGCCCCCACATATCAACTCAAAAAGCTCCAATTGGTCCAAAACACTGCAGCTAGGCACATTGTGATCCTTGGTCCTCCACTGGCTCCCAGTTGGGAGACATTGCACTTTCAAAGCCATGTGCATCACCCACTGTACCCTCCACAAGACAGGTTCAGAATACATTCAACAGAAACTCATCTCCAACCCAACCCAACCGAAACCTGCAATCTGGCCCTGCACTCCTCCCTGTGATCCCTCCCTTCAAATGAAAAAGAATAGGGAGATCCTCCTTCTCCATCCAATCCCCCTCAATCTCAAACTCAATTCCCTTTAGTGTCCAACATATAGAGGATCTCTGTGCCTTCTGGAAGGCCCTCAAAAGCTCATTGTCCCTCCTACATCCTGACAAACCCATAAAGCACTTTGGGTTATTCAACCATCTCTCAGGTACGCCAGGGTAGCAATGAGCGATGGAGAAAATAAACTCCGGCAGACCACAGGACCAAATCCACAAAACATCTACAAAACCAAGAAACCAGCCAGAACACATGGGTACAATTACACTCCATGTTATAGGAAGATAGCCGAAGGCAAGGCCACCCAACTGCATGCAGCTGCTATCACACATCACTTTTAAGACACATTGAACAACACCTCTGACATAAGGATGCAGCTATCCCCACAAAAAATGCCGGTCTAGCTGGACACATGAGTCCCCTGCACTCACATGCTTTCCAGACCACCTCACAGCACCCATCCACATGCCAGCTCTATATGGGTAGCTAGTAGGGCCTTGCCACCCCTACACACCACACCATTGAAAAAACTGCACACATACCTTGGAATTCAGTCCCCCGATGGTGTTCACCTTACAGCGCCTTGAGACTATACCAATGAGAAAAAAAACTATAGAAATAACAAATTACATTACATTTAACTATATCATGAATTCGATAATGAGTGCAACAGTGCCTGGTACACTACCTGAATCCAGCACTACCAAACATATTTAAAGGAACAACTTCCTAGCCATACACATT
This sequence comes from Ambystoma mexicanum, assembly GCF_040938575.1. Taxonomy (NCBI): domain Eukaryota; kingdom Metazoa; phylum Chordata; class Amphibia; order Caudata; family Ambystomatidae; genus Ambystoma; species Ambystoma mexicanum. The sequence goes on along the minus strand of NC_090930.1, from coordinate 231,317,333 downwards.
CTTCAATGTATTTTATCACGCTGGGCTGCCCTCACCATGACTGACACCATCTCTGTGGGAAAGTTAAGTAACATTCCGAAGGGTCCGATTCTCAAGGGCTACGATCCCTATGCTGCAGGGATGTGGTGACACTTGTGCAATGCTGCTTTGCTGGTTCTTAATCAAAATCAAAACTTGACAAGATGATTGTTCAATTCTACAATCTATGTGGCAGCACCATGTATGCAAAACACGAGTTGGCTGATTAAAATGTACTATGTTATGTTATATGGCATTTGTATAGCGCCAACTGCCATTGGTATGGCCTCAAAGCGCTGTGGGGAAGAACGCCCTTTGGAAGACCATAGTCAGAGGTATGAGATGTGAAGGAAGGATTTCTAAAATGCGTGTGTGCATTTTTAGCAGGTATGAGGTAGGTTGGGATTGGCTAGGTACCTAACAACAGTCCATAGATATCAGATGAGAGGATGGGTGCCGTGACAGATTGTTAGGGGAGTAGATTAGTCATTTGACTGATTAAGTGTACTGGTGGAGCATTTATTTTTTTGTGGGTTATGTGTGTTAGGGTGGGTGAAGTCGAGCAGTGTCTATTGTAGGTGTATGGAGGTGTGTGCGCCATGCCCCATGTGGGATACAGCTCTGTTTTGTTCTGATCAAGTGCTTGATTTTTTGTAGGGAAGAAGGCTGACACGTGGGAGATGTAGACTGATAGATTATCATAAAACCTGTCTGAGATGCATTTTATTGTATATGGGGGGGCAACCTTTTCGACTCCTCAGGTGCCCACACCTATCTGTTGTGGTTGGGTAATTGTTCACCTAGTGTAAGGTATATGTAACCTGGAAAGAGACTGCGCCTGATTTTTGCAAAATATTTTTATTTCTCAGAAAATTGCCCTTAAAGTTGATGACACGTGTTTCGGTCCTCCAAGGAGCTTTTTCAAATCAGGGCTATTGATTAGTCTTGTAGTCATGTAAGATGCCCCTGTCACATAATGTGAAAAATGAGCTTCCATATGTCACAGGGGTAAATCCCTGCTGTTCAGAATAAGTGCGTATGATCGCAAAGTTGCTACAAGTCACCTAGGATGCTGAAGGAAAGAGCCAGGTCGTGATTGCACTCCTCACAGCGAGGTGATCTTCTATGCAGTGGAGGGTGAGTCGGATTTCTGCTAGACCTATAGTGTGTATGTTTATGCTGCAGATATTCTGGACCTAATTTGAGGAGTGCTCGGTGGGTGATGCACATTGCCTTGAAGATGGTTTGTCACCTGATCAGAACTCAATGAAGGAGGCAGAGGCCTTTGAGATGTGTTCTGTATGGCCAAGGACTAGAAGGAGCCTCGTAGGAGTGTTTTGAACCCTTTGAAATGTCCTTAGTTGTGATGCGGTGGCCCCAGGTATAGGGTGTTAGCATAGTCTGAGTGTAAAAGGAAGATAACAATGATCATGGAGACTCTGTGTTGGAAATTCAGGCAGACAAAGATGTGGCAGCGAATGCGCAAGTGTAGGTAGCAGCCCTTTGTTACAGAGTTTTTGTGATGTTATACAGTCGAGACCGTGTCCATTATGCATCCAATTTTTTTTACTGTTTTGAAGGTGGAGGGGGCAGTCTAGAGAGTGTAGTCATGGGGCGGGTTGGGGGAATAGGGCAATCTTCCCACAGAGTATGATCTTGTTTTATTTCCTGGGTTTAGAAGGAGGTGATTGGTAGTCCTCCAGTGTTTGATTTCTGAGAGACAAGATGCGAGAGGTGACAAAGGGCTCCTTTGGAATTCTGAAGACAATTAGGGTTTCTGCGTAGTTGTAGTATGTAAGGCTGTGGGATTGAATAAGTGCTGGGAGGAGGCTCAGATAGAGGTAGGGGTAAAGAGCAGAGGGGATAGAGAAGCACTCTGTGGCACTCCGTGGGCAACTGGGCAGAGAGTCGAGAAGAAAGGATGCATGTGTATAATTTGGGATCTGTTGGAGAAGAAGGAGGATATACGCTCCAGAGCTGTTTCTCTGATGCTACGAGAGTAGAGTCTATACGTGAGGGCCTGGTGGTCAATGGCGTAGAAGGCTGCTGAGAGGTCGAGAAGAATTAGGGCAGCACTGAGTTCCGAGTCTGCATGTCTTTTGAGATCATCTCAGATGTAGAGTAGGCATGATTTAGTTCCTCATAAGGCTCTGAAGCTTAATTCTGAGTAGGCTGTTCCACCTATTAGTTGAGCTATAAATCTGTTCTTAGGGATGGGTCTGTAGTTGGTTGGAAAAAAGGTTGTTGAGTGAGGGCTTTTTGAGCACTGGCTTGATGGAGGAGGCTTTGAGTCCTGCTGGGAAGATGCTAGAGATGAGGGATGAGTTGGCAATTGATCTTGCCACTGGCACAGTAGGAGGTTAGGATTTATTTTAGAAGATTTGGGGGCCAGGGTTCTCCAGATGATCCTGAGGTGCAGCTGTTAGTAGTGTTAAAAATGTGGAGTGTGTGAGTAGAGAGAAGGGTGAGAAGAGTGGAAAGATGTTGTGAAGTCTTGGTTGAGGCTTCAGAGGAGGGGAAGGATGGGTTAGTGCTGCTATTTTAGTGATGATGGCGGTGTTTCTTTCTAGGGCTATTTTGTGGAAGTGGTCTGAGAGGGAGTTGAAGAGGGTTTGAGTGTGGATGGTGGTGGAGGTGGTACTATAGAATAATGCTGTAGAAAATGTGTTTCTTTCATTGAACTCTCCACATTTGGGAAGCTGTGGACTTGTAACATTGTATCCATGGAATGTGTGAGTTGACAGTGCATTTCATGAGCTCTGCAAAATGTCTTCTCTGATGTTGCATGTGAGATTCGTAACTGTATCGAAAGACAAACTATTAATGTGAAGAGTATGGAAGTGATTTCCATTAAAGGGGCATGTATCTTTTTGTACGCTGGAGTTTTGGGTCTGCTCAGAAAGAGTTTCAGTCTCTCGCAAATGTTGTGGGTAGGGTGTGTTACTATTGCCCTGCATGGTCTCAAAAGGAATTTGGGAGGGCTACGCCTCTCAGAGCTTGCCTGATTTAATTGGCTGGTGCAGTGAGCAGAATTCAAGCCTCCAAGACTAGCTTGTAATGAGGCAATGATAGTATCCCCACCAGCCATATGACAAGGACTAAGGCAGGGCGGCAAGGCGGTCATCCCGATCCTGCAACCAGTCCCTGTATGTCAATAGCTTGTGAAGGAGACACCCTTAAGCTGCAGAATGCTTCCTCACAATTCAGGTAGACACCTTCAAATTTAGAGTTTATTGTCCTCCAGCTAAAGAGGCGAGTAGGGTGCATACCAAAAGTAATACAAGTGTGGCATTCCAAAAGATTTTAGTTTTAGATGGTTGTTCCTGCCTCAGATACATTGTTTGTGTATGTCAAAATTTGTTTATTTCAGACTACATGAAAAAAAGACTTTTGGATGATTTGAGGGTTGGTTGACGATTTCAGACTACAGACATGAATATGAGTGAAGAGGAGCACTGGAAAAGGATAAAATACCTAATATTTGTGTATATATAGTGCCAATTTACAGGTGAAACTGTTTCAAAGTTCTTGGTAACACGTCCTAAAATGACCAATCATTATGACCCACATTGTGGTACTTATTTCCCATTTGAAAGAAGTCAGACTCACGTTGCTAATTTGTAACAGTTTTATTTGAAATAATAAGAAAAATGCCTAAATCGCTGTACCTCTAGGGGAATCTTCCCTACCTAACCAAACTAAGGGTGCTTGTCTTTCATCAAAAGTCCCAAAAAAAATGTCCTCAGTCCAAAACCTACTTTTATCTGACCCCACCACTAAGACTAATACATTCTGCGACCCAGCCTCTCTACTTGTTTCTCCGTTTCCGCTCTTTAATTTTTGAGATTGATACTTGAACTTAAGTCAGAGTCGTTTTCAAAGTCTCTTAGTAATGGCTTTGAATGTTCTTCACTAATTATAATTGGTATCTTTCCAGCTGTTTGCCAATCAATATATATGTGCTTTCCTAATAATTCAGTCAGTGTAGGGGAAGACCCTCTTTGGTATCTCCTAGCCCTAGGTTTTGTGCTTTCTCAATTTCGCCAAATCAATATTGGTAACAACTCTCTTTGGTGTCTTCCAATGCTCAGGTTTCCTCAAGGTTTCACAATAAATATTGCTTATAACTCTCCTTGGTATTGTCCAATAACTATCCTTGAGTTTTCGCTAAGCTTCACATTTAGTATGGCTAACAACTGTCCAGGGGTCTGTAAATATATTTGCTTAGGCTTTCTCCACATCCCGTAATCAATATTGCAACTTTGGCTACTTCCTCCCCTTTCTCTGTTCCACCTCGCTACCTTAACTTGCATTGGGGGATTTTTGGAGCTTGGCGTTGCATTCTTGACTCTCCGTCTCCTCGCTCTCGACTGCCCTGTGGAATCATTCTCAGTGTCTCGGTGGGTCTTTCTTTTCGGCATAGGTTTCCCGATGGGAGGTTTCTTTCCCTCCGGTTTATGCATTGTGATTAGCCCCGGGCCCACCACAACCTTTCCATGGACACACCACCACACAGGATGGTTCCCAGGACTCAGTCCTGACAGTGGTTTCCCCACTGTTCTCTATGCTGGGCCTCCAGCGTCCTTCTCTGGCATTCTTTTGTGAGATCTGCGACTCCACACTGCTCTGCCCCCCCAAAGATGCCACTACATCAGAGGGCTTCCACTTCGTATGGCTCTCTTTCATTCTTCTCAATTGGTTTGACCCTGTTACATAGACGTTCACGTTCAAAGGGGCATTCTGTTTTTCTACAGGTGGTGTATTTGATCCAGCATTACTTGAAGCCAAACGAAAAGAAAGCACATTACCTGTGATTGAAAGCAATCCCCTATAGGCAGACAGTTTTGCTTGCATAGAGAGTACCTTGTGGGAATTTGAGTCCTTTCCCGTCGAGGGGAGTCACTCCCAGTGAAGTCCACTTGCACAGTCCCCTAGGGAGGGTCTTACAGAGTGAACTCACCTCCCTAGCCTCAAAGGGGCCTCAAAGGGGTTACTCCCCCATGGGGAGAAGTTTTAAATACTCTCAATTCATCACAGTAGCCTAGAGGGAAATCAAACTCCCATCAGTACACAGCTCCTCGTCATCAGCGCTGCATGGATTATGCTATCCTTTTCCCCACACATGTCACATTTGAGTTTTTCATGTCAATGTCTCTCCGTGAATGTGCAAGCAGTATGGGACTTATTAGTCCCTCACTTGATCTGCATTATACAAGTGGTGGCTCATTTGTCAACGGCGATAGAGTGTCGAACCACCTGATCCCTTACTCATTATGCCAGAACCAATGAGCCAGTCCATTGTAAGCACGGAGCACTCCCCTGGCTGCTTTATGATCTGATTTAAACTGACAAAGGAAAATGCGATTTCCCTTTGACAGTTTTTGTTCCTCAGCGTGCATGTTCAATACATTTTTGCTTCCCCAACTTTGCCTGTCCCATGGAGAATTCAGGATGGCAAACTGCATGTGTGAATGTCTGCGGGGGGCACTCGTGCAGTTCCACACACATACGATCAAAACGACAATATAGGACTACTATGACCTATTTCTGTAATTACATATATATAACTAACAGACGTCACTCCCTACTTGCACTGTTTCTCCTTTGTGCCTTATGCTGATCTTCACCCTCCTTGTGCTGTCTCTCCTCCCTCCTCTTGTGTTGTCTCTCCTCCCCCTTGCTCTGTCCCTCCTTGCCACCTGTTGCACTGACACTCCTCCCTTGCACTGCACCTCCTCCCCCTTGCACTGTCCCTCCTTCCCCCTTGCTCTGTCCTACCTCGCCACCTCTTGCACTATTGCTCCTTCCGCCTTGTATGGTCACTCCTTTCACCTTGCACTGTCACTCCTCCCCCCTTGTGCTACTGGTCCTTTCTCCCAGGCGCTATTGCTCCTATCTTTCTGTGCATGGTTGCTCTTCCCTCCTTTGTGTTGTCCCTCCTTCTTCCCTTGTGCTGACCTTCCTCACCCCTTTCTGCAATTCTCCACTTGCACGGTCCCTGCTTGCACTTTCCTTCCTCCCCTGTGCGCTTGTCCTCTTCCGCCTTACACTGTCCCTTCACCCCTTGTACTGTTGCATTTCCCCTTGCACTGCCCCTCTCCTCTTGTTGCACTGCCATCCTCCATAGCCCTTGTGCTGTCACTCCAGTCCCCTTGCACTGTTGCTTCTTCCCCCTTGGGCTATTGCTTCTTTCCTCCTTGAGCTGTTCCTCCTCCCTCCCTTACACTCTTCCTCGTCCCCCACATGCTTTGTCTGTCCTCCCACCATTTCACTATCCCGTCTCCTTCCCTTGCACTGTCCCTCCTCACCCCTTTTCCATAGCCCTCACCCCCTGCTCCCCTTTAACTGTTCTTCTCTACTTGCTCTGCCAATCCTTCCCCTGTGCACTGTCCCTTCTCTCCCCTTGCACTGTCCTTCCCCCTTGCACTGTCCCTCCTTCCCCTTTGCACTGTCCCTCCTCTCCCTATTGCACTGTCCCTTTTTCCCCCTTGCACTGTACTGCTTCCCCCCGTGCACTGCCCCTCCTCCCCACTTGCACTGTCGCTCCTCTCCGATGTGTTGTTACACCTCCCACCTTGTGCTGTCGCTCCTTCCCCCATTGCATTGTTACTTCTTCCCCCTCTAGCGGTGTTGCTCCACCAACCTTTGCAATGCTGATCATCCATACTTGTGCTGTTGCTCTGCCCCATTTCCCCTGTCATGCATTCCCCCACCTTTTGTACTGTCGCTCCTTCATTCAAATGTTGTACAATGCTCCTGTGTACTGTTGCTGGCCTACCTTTTATCTATTGGATGTTTTTGTTCTCCCTTGTGATGCCATATACAACATACCCCTCCACACACAGTGCCACTCTCCTTGCCCTTCATTGACTTCCATGCTGTCATCCTCTCTGTGCTGTCATTTCACACATGCAGTTTTCCTCCATGCTAATTGTTAAATGATATTAACAACTACAAATGTCAATATTATTGGGTTTCCAATACTTGTTTTACTGGGAATCTGTGTTACAGCAAGCATGGTGTGTTATTACGTTGCTAGATCAGCATTTTGGTGCAGCCATTCTAGCTATTTATTACTGTGACATGACATCTCTACTGGATAATATGATAACACAAGCATGATGTGCTATTACATGGCTAGACTGACATGTTGGTGAAGCCAGTTTCGACATGTTTTCATATTGTGGCATATCATTTTAATGGCAAAGCCAATAGGAGCATGTTTGTACAAGGGAATACTGTGCTATATTGCCAGACACATCATGGACATGTTTTCTTATAGTATTGTTACTGATATTATGCACGAAGCAAACATGCATATATTGATGTATGTGAATACTGGTATATATATAAATGTATGGGCACAAGCAGGAAAGACCCCGATGACCATCCCGTTGATTTGTGCAGGGTCCCTCCCAAAGCTCGCACTGCTGGTGACTCGCATTTCTCAGATTTTTTCATGAGTTACCCTACAAAACCAATTGCAAACTGTCTGCCTTTTCCGCCAATGTTTCACTTAAAGTGCACTGTAAAAACAAGGCAGGTGATAGAGACCAGGAATACACTTCCCAAGAAAAAGACAAACTAAGTAAGTGGAGATGACATTGTAGAGGAACCCATCGAGATAGCCAGGAAGACCAATGGAATTATGGAAGAGAAAACCAAGGCCTGTTAACCTTATTGACAGGGTATTTCTGTTCCGCTCAGGCTCCCTGCTAAGTTCTCATTACACGTTCTAGACACCTGTATTAGTGTGATAGGATGGAAACAGGCAAATAGTTAGCAGGTTTATTGGAGTCAGAGAGACTGTTGCTTTTGCAAAACTACACTTTCCAAACATTGCTTGGAACGTGGATATGTATATATTTACTAAATATCAGAATGTTGTTGAATACTTTAATGTGTAGTATTTGCCCATTAAAATATTGTAGATTGACAATAGTAATCAAAATGAAATACCCACAAAGCGCATCCCATGACGGAAAATGAAATACCCACAAAGCGCATCCCATGACGTTATGCAAGCATTCAATACTGTAAGCAGGGCAGATGCTCTGATGCTTGGAGAATAGATATTTTTAAAATTCACAATATAAAGAATTCTTAAACAATCCAGGTAGAAGGGATGACATATCATGTGTCTCAGCTTGAGACCAAGAAGTATCATTAATAAGAAGGCCACTCCTCTTTGTCCATTAAACAAAACTTTTAGGATAAAAGATATTGAGCAACAAAGTACATCATGGCTCAACCTCATCAAATACTGATGTAATCAGGCCAGGACCTTGTGCTCAATAAGGACACACCGTTATCAGGCATTTTAATTAGCAGTGATAAATGAGTCAATGCTTCTCAAGACTCTCGTCTCTGCACAGTGTTTAGGCCCACATTTATAATATGTATCACACAGGTTTTGTGCCAGTGTTCATTTATGGAAGGAAGTATTTGATCAATATTCGAACAAATGTTTCTGAAGCAGACACTTGTCCCCACCAGTCATACTGCATGTCAAGCTCTAAGAACGAAGATCAGTAGAATAGTTTTCAGTTGGTTTTCTTCAGTGTCCATAACTTAGTTTGGTTGTACCCAAATCAACGGGCAGCAGCACAATAAGGAAGCAGCATAGAGGACTTCCTGCATAATGCCTCTGACACTAGTGAACCCAATGTGAAGCTCGTTAAGACAATACACACCAGAATCCTGCAATACCTGTCTGTGTGTACTTAACCATTTGCAATGTGCATAGAAGTGATGTGCAGCACATGAGTTCCACAAATATATGAGCAACTATTATCTTTTCAAACCGTTGGATAGATTAAACCTAATACTGTTACATTTGATTAAATTTAAGACAACAAACCTCAACAATCTAGGACCACTGGGCAGAATCAAGTGCCATTATTACTGTGAATGGTTTACATGAGCACACATTTGAATAATGGTCTAATCCCTGACACAGAAAAAACAGTCAGTAAGCATTTTGAGCAGTTTACTAACAACGTAGAGAACAAATTAACTGTTTGTAGAAGAGAAATGCATATCTCTGCTTAAGAATTGCTATTTAAACAATCTGCTTGCTTGATAAGTGCTTCACAGATGTTATCTTTGTCACCTAGTTATAAGTAGAGATGTTACCTCTATTTGTAATGGTAGTAAACACATGAGTTAATTCTACACAATTGGGAATAATGGAATTAAGTGATACATTGCCATTACTACATGGGGTATCATCAGTAATGTAACTGGCCCAACTTTTAATCAGTTGTACTCGTATTTGTCAATCATAATAAGTGAGTGAGTGCCTAAAAGATAAGTGGGAGTAAATGAAAGAAATAGTAAATAGTGAGTATGAGTGAGTGAAATACTGACAGTATGTGAAATAATGAGTAATTCTGTGATTGAGTCTGTGAGTGAACAAGCAATCAAGTAAGTAAATTGAGGAATGAGGAAGTTTGCAAGTGAAAGTGCATTCATTAATAACTGAGCAGACTGAGTGAGAGAGTGAGCGAGTGAGTGAGTGAGTGAATTAATGTGTGACTTGTAATCACCCAATATCTAATCACACTCAAATGAGGTAGAGCGCAACACAAAAACCAGAAGTGAATTTGAATGTATGGTTTCTTGTACCAGAGATTGTTTAACAAATCCTTCTTAAGTTGGGAGTATCTGAGAAACTGCTCTAGTGAATGAGCAAGTCAAATTGCTGGATTGGAAAACAAGGGTCTATACATCATTTAGCAATGACTTAAGGAAGGCATATATCTTTGGTCACTTTGACTTGATGATGTTTCAGGAGACATGGTTGAAGGCTGCTTTTGGGGTGGACAGTTTCTCAGTTTTTCATCAACTGGCTTCAGGTGGGGGGGGCGGGACGTCCCTCGTGGGTCTGTCTATTGTTTGTAGAAACAACGTTTTTTGTTCGTCCGACTTGTTGAGTAACACCATCCCGGGTATCATGGCTGTGAAGGTTGAATTTGTGTCATCAAATGGTAGTGCTAAATGGATAATAGTTAACATCTATTGGAATCCATCAGATTTTCATCAATCTCTGATAGATCTGTTTGTCCTCTGGTCTAGTCAATTCCCCTCACATGAAATACTTGTTATGTGTGATCTAAACTCACAATGTATACAGGGGGTGAACCCATGGGTCTTTGGTTCAGACATCACCATCAAATAAAGGGGAGTTGTGGCATAATTACATGCAGGGATGGGATCTGGTAATGGTCAATGGTAACATTAGGGGGAATTTTACCCTTGCCCCCACATGGAAGAGGGAAGATCGTTTTTCAAATATAATATCTTTTTTCTCTCAAAAGGCCTGATTGATAGGTCTGTACATTTCTCCATTAAAAATGGATCCCTGTGGGGCGTGGCTTAGTGCTGTAGTGAATGAACTTGAATGTATTTCTTCTTCTCATGTCCAGCGATTGGGGCAGCAGTCACAGAGGAGTACTCCTATCCATGTTTTGTTGTGTTCCAATGTTCCACGGAGTGCCCGTGCCGTTTCCCAGATCTCACAGCAGCTGTTAGCTTTGTGTTTCCGTCACGTGTGAGGAAGCGCTCGGCAACAGCAATTACGCAACCTGCCAGTTCCGTCCTAGTCAGCATTCTACAGCTGTAACAGTGCCAAATAGAGGTCGCTTGTGATTAAAAGTGGAAAAAGGAGAAACAAAAACAGGATTAATGGTATTCTGAAGAGAAACACCTTAACTGCATGATTTTAGTGCATTACATTAACTTCATGAGATTCCAGCTCTTTGTTCAGGATAACATGGCAATTTTAAGTGAAGCACACTTTAAATATCACGTACTAAGTATTACTTTAGGAAGTCCTTGTTATATGCTCTAATAATTTGACTTTCTTTGGGCTGGTCATGTATCATCTTCGATATTTCCCTCACATTATTGGTTCCTATCCTTTTCAACATGGATTCTGGGAAAAATAATCAAAAACTGCCCATAGCCTCAAAGGAGACAAAGGCAGCGTCAACTGCCAATACAAGGTTAAAAATCAAGTCACCCCCACCACAGCCTCTGTGGACCCTGCAAGTGATACCATACTGCAAGAAATAAGGTCAATTAAACCTTTCATAGAAAAATTGCAACAACTGGATGAAAGGTGGAATGTCTTTGAAAAGAGAATGGCAGAAATGGAACATAGAATTGGTCATGCGGAAGATATTTCCCCTAGAGTGTTACTGTTGGAAAAATCTGTTAAAGACCTGCAAAAACATAACAAAGATTTAGAAAACAGAAGCAGGCCTAATAAACTTCACATTACAGAATTCCAGAGGGGTGTGATGGGAATGATGCCATGTCATTTCTTCAAAATCTACTTTCAGCGGTAGTACATATATCTAAAGAAATATATTCAACATGCACACAGTATTGGCTCTGCCAGAAGTTCACTACCATTGCAACCCCCTTCGTGCGCTTTGATTTTTTGCTCATTGGAATATAGCCAATTACAGCTCATTATATCAAAATTCAAGGAGAGGAACTCTCTAATTTGGCATGGTAACAGGTTTCACATCTCACAGGATGTCGCCAAGAAGACTGCCCAATGAAGGAAGGAGTTTCTCTCCTACCATCCCATGCTTAAACAGTTCAACGTCAAGTATGGATCTCAAGGTGTTCATGCGTTCTCTCAAAACTGAAAACATGGATACATCTCTGCCCATCATCCCAGCAACATCTGGAACCTGACTTGTTTTGCTATACCATGCTATGCTGCAGTTTTTAAAACGTACTTACCAGTGTGGTGGGTCGGGCACCGCTGGGTACCCATCTTCTCTCAGGGCTGTTCTTGCCCTACTGCTGTCACATGCGCCATTTTTCTTTCTCCCTTTCTCTATCCTAAGAGTATTTGATCCCATTTACATCTCTAATCCTCCATATGTCATGACTGGTATGTGCTTCAATACCTGGCTTATTCTCTTTTTTTCTATCCATCTGGTCAAGTTTACCCTTCCCTTCCCATGTTGCCTTTGTGTTTCCCTTTCGTGGTCATCCTTACAATAGGTGGTACATCGTTATTCTATCATGTGCTTGCACAGAGCGCTGTATTTATTACCATGCATCCAATATGTACTGATTTTTGTTTTACCCTCAGGTTTCTTATTTATTTATATTAACAATTTCTGTAAATCACAATGGTGTTTAGTGTGTAACGTGCAATATTAAAGGCGGTAATCATCCAATTAAGAGATATAAGATCATCTCCCATTTTAACAAGCTTAATCCCTCCATTGAATGTTTGCAAGAAACCCACCTCTCCATCCCAGTAGCTATGAAACTCAAATCTTTTCTGGTAAAGGATGTGATAGCAAGTGCTGTCATGGATAAGAGGAATGGCGTATCTATTTTGATCAGTAAAATACTATCATATAAGATTGTTGGTCAGGATGTGGACACAATGGAATGATGGGCCTGGGCCAAATTGCACATTGGGTCGGACATCATCACAATGTATTTATGGTCCCACTCTTCCTGATCTGGATTTTTATCAAACAGATTATTCTTACATCCAACTTCCCTAACCTTATTCTATGTGGGGACATGAACCACATCTTTGACCCTTTCCTGGATAGAAAATCAAAATGTTCATTAAAGATTTTTCAGCCACAAAAGGCCTTTAAAAATGTCTAGCTGAGACAGGTCTTATTGATACTTGGAGACCTGCACATCAGATTCATTTAGACTATACATTCCATTCACATCCCCATGATACCCTTTCATAAACTTCCCTAACCTTATTCTATGTGGGGACATGAACCACGTCTTTGACCCTTTCCTGGATAGAAAATCAAAATGTTCATTAAAGATTTTTAAGCCACAAAAGGCCTTTAAAAATGTCTAGCTGAGACAGGTCTTATTGATACTTGGAGACCTGCACATCAGATTCATTTAGACTATACATTCCATTCACATCCCCATGATACCCTTTCATAAATCAATTAAATATTTACTATCAAATCCCTTACGAATGCCATTACTGACTCCTGCATCTCAAATATGACTATCTCTGACCATATTCCTGTCATCACTACATTAGATCTCACAGATATTAAAATACCATCCTCTAGGTGGAGATTCAACACCTGCCTCCTTCAGGATAAGAAGTTCATTCAATCATTACTTTCATTCCATCATCAATATTGTGTTGACAACTCTGACAATGATACTTCTGTAAGTAATAATTGGGATTCCTTTAAAGACGCCCTTAGAGGACACATTATTACCTATTCCAGCATGAAAAAGAAACAATACAAAAAAGTCCTTGACAATCTTTACTTGCATCTTACTAAGGCTGAACATTTTTTTGTCTTTCCTCTTCCAATTCAGACCTCTGTACTGTCCTCTCCCTACGTTTCAAATTAATAAAAAAACATACTGAACAAGCCTCTGGTGCTATATTAAAGTATAAATCCAAAATCTATCAAACTACGAATAAGACAGATAGGGCCCTGCATCTTATCTCAAAGCTAAAAAAGAAAAAAACATGCATTGCTAGTATCAAACATACCTTAGGTACTGTAATTACAGATCCTTTGGGCATCATCGAAACCTTCAAGAAATACTACTCTGATTTATGCTCCCCAGATTCTATGATCCCAGAAGTCAACCTTTCTAACTTTTTTTAGTGGTATTAACAGAAGCGCCTACCTTACAACTGATCTTACAGACCTCGAGGGAGAACGTACAACTAATTAAATTAACCAGGCCTTCAAAGGGCTAAATGGAGGCAATATCCCAGGACCTGATGGGCTATATACAGAATATTTTAATCAATTTTCAAGGTAGCTTACCCCCATACTTAAAACCTTATTTTCTTCTTTCGTTTCTAGAGGATTTTCATCCAACACTTTTTCTGAAGCGCTTCTTATTCTATTTCCTAAACCAGGAAAAGATCTTGACTTCCCTAAAAATGATAGGACCATCTTCCTTATTAATGTAGAAAGTTACATCTTTGCCAAAATATTAGCTAATAGAATAGAATCTCACCTTTCCAAATTGATTTATCCCGATCAAGTAGGATATGTTAAGGGCAGAAACATCTCAGCCAACGCCTTACACATTACTGCCAGAGATAAAAATGACAAACAGGGTTTCGCCACCATTGCATCAGCTGCTGAAAAGGCCTTTGATTGAGTTAATTGGGATTTTATGTTCCATGCTCTAAAATGGCATGGGTGTGGCGTAGGCTTCAACTCCCTAGTAAAACATGTTTGCTCAACCCCAAAATCCTCCATTTTCATCAATAGTCAAACCTCATAATCTTTCTCGTTACAAAGAGGTACAAGACAGGGATGTCCTTTCCCCTATTGTTTATGTATTATCTCTGGAACCTCTCTTAGAACTCATTAGGCAAATCAAAAATATCCAATGCGTTTCTTTTGGTAATTATGAAACGGATGTCACTGCATATGCTGACAATATTCTTACCCTGTCAACGAGCCCTAAACGACCCCTTTGACACTTGTTAGCTGTACAACAGGAATTTATGGCAGTATCGGGCTACAAACTCAACAGATACAAATCAGAGTTACTGCCTTTGAATTCCTTTTGTATTTAACGTGAATTAAATATTTTTGGTTTCAAATGGTGTACTAACTGTATTATATATTGAGGTATACAGTTTGCCTCCACATTTAACAGTACTATTAAAATCAATATGGCCGTTTTACTCAATAGGCTTTCCAAACTTACCTCTACCTGGTCCCCCCTATTTCTCTCCTGGTGGGAACATCTCGACCCCATCAATATTATGCTTTCCCCCATTATTTTAGAAATGCTACAAATGCTTCCTGTTCCTCATCCCTCCACCTTTTTCAAATCCGTCAACTCCATGTTAATCAATTTTCTTTGGGGCAAAGCCAAATATAAAATAATTGCACACAACAAACTCAAAACCCCCTTTGAACAGGGAGGAGACCACTTTCCTGACTTCAAAAAATATCACCTTGCTTTCCTACTTAAGCAGACTAGCTTCTGGTACGGCCATTTGGCTCCCATCCTGGTGTAAACTTGAAAACCAAATAGCCCATCCTCACAACCTTGTAGACACCATTTTTCTGTTTCATCATGCAGCCGCCATCCTCTCTGACCCCATTAAAGCATCCAGATCTCCCCTAAGAATTTTCCTTGTTCTATCAATAAAATCCCACTCCCAAAAGCTCCCACCTTATCTGTGGTAACAAATTATTTACTACTAATTTCAGAATCTTTTTCCGGAAGGTCTTGCACACCAAGGGTATTACATAGATTGACCAAATCATCCAAAATCATGCAATAACATAATTTCAAGATTTTAGGAAATCTTTTTATCTTCCTCTATCAGATCTGACTTTCTACAACAAATTGGTTAATGCATGCCTAGACGGACTTCAGGCTCATGATAAAAAAGTCTTATCACCTGACACCACAAAGTTACAGTTGCTTTGCTCCACTTCTGATTTCAAAGCTGCCAAACTTTATAAACTATTGGAATCCATAGAACCATCAGTGGCAAAATGGACTGTCCAATCTCAATGGGAAACTGATTGTTGCACTACTTTTGATGATAATACATGGTCTTTGTTATGATCTAGAATCAGGAAAATCTCTACTTCGGCCAACAGCACCCAAAACCTTCTATTTTTCATGCGTAGAGCCTTCATTACTCCTTTAAAACTCACAAAATCTCAAGCTCACGCTGATGGAAATGGTTGGTCTTGTTGACATACCCCAGGGTCATACAAACATATGTTTTATGACTGTCTTTATGTTTTTCGGTTGTGGCAGGATGCTTGGAAATACATGATGATCATTTTTAATGTTCAGATTCCTTTCATTTGCTAATATTTTTATTGGCAGCATTGCAGTTAAGGGAAATATATCTCATCCGTCCTCCACTTTATATGGCTACTTATAGCTATCGCCATAAAGCTTGTCACCACTAATTGGAAGCAACTTCAAAACATCTCCTGCAAGAACTGGTGGAACAGCGTGTGTCATAGTAACAAAATTGAAAATTGCATGGCCTACTATTTAGATAAATTGCATAATTATAATCTGAAATGGGCTCCTTTCATTAACTACTTAAACTATCACAATATATCATATCATGGTTCATAGATAATTTTTCATTAACTTATTATCTTATATTTCTTGCCCAATTGGATTCTCTGTATCTGTGAAATGATTAATCTAGAAGCTTATTTGACAATTCACTCTGCACCTCTTATTTTGTGTGATTTCTTGTATGTGTCCCTTATATGTCTTATGATTTTTACATATATAATGGACCTTTACAACCCCTTTACCTGTGTACAAACTCAAACTGGCTTGATTGTATTTATTTAAATATTTCTAATGTTCTTTACATATTAATACCGTATGTATACTATATATATTGTATCAAACTCAATTACAGTCATTGTGACTCATGGTTGCTGTGATGAATGTATATGCTTAATACATAAAAATCTTTAAACTTAAAAAAAATGGATCCCCGAGTGATCATGAAATCCTGGAAGCAGTTTTTGATCATAAATCAAAGAATAGTAATAATTTCTTTATCCATGACTTGATTTTGAATTACGGGAGAAACAGAATGGTTAGATTGGATTGGATGGAATGGAAGTGGATCTCACTGTCCAGGTCTATCTTGGTTCCCCCCAAGTCATCTATATATGAAAATGTTGCAGCTTCTCTCCAGGGCTCCTCTAACCGATATTTGAACAATCTCAAAATGTCATGCTCTGAAATCTTACACACTTCTGACAGCTCGGAAGAGCTTCTAGTCCAAAACCCCTTGAAAGTAAAGGAATGCATCAAGAAGATGAATTGGATTAGAACCATCTCAGTAATGAGATTGGCTAGGATCTTTGGCTCCCTAACTCCCACAGATGAATCCAGATCTTTCTTGCCAACATATTTGAAGACATTTCCTGCCTCAAAAATGAGATCTGACTTTGTATTAATTATCTGCCCACCATCGAAATCCAACATGTTAGATGTGCAGAGGAAATCAACACTGATATTTTCTTGAGATTTCAGGAGAATCAATCAAAATCACTTAGGCACTTGCTTGCCAAATGTCCAGGGACTTTAGAGTTGTGAGTGCCACAGTTGTCTAGATTTGTCAGGCACAATTGGTGGTTAGATACAGATTGCTTTTGGAAAAGTCTGGAATCAGGTAATGAGGTATTTCTAACAATTGAAGTGGTAAAATTGTTGAAAGAATGGAATTTGGTTGGGTTATGTCAAGGATCCCCACATTGATACCCTCGCTCCTGCCCTGGCTGATTTCTGCAACCACTGCTTTGCCTCTGGAACTTTTCCCTCCCCTCTGAAGCACTTTCTTGTGCATCCTCTTCTCAAGAAAACCACAGCCGATCCTTCTTGCCCGGCTAACTATCGCCCAATCTCCATTAATCCTTTTCTGGCCAAACTCCTGGAAAAGCTGTCCATCTCTCTGCTTTACCTTCACTCTGATTCTGTTGGTTGTCTCCATGACCATCAGTCTGGCTTTAGGGCTGCCAGAAGCACAGAAACTGCTCTCCTGAACATCCATGAAGCTCTGCTCTCCAACCTTGACTCTAACACACCGTCTGTCCTTATCCTTTTCAATCTCGCTTCTGCCTTTGAAACAGTCAACCATACCATCCTTCTAAACCGTCTCACTACCAACCTGGGTATCACTGATCAGGTTCTGGCCTGGCTGACCTCATTCCTCTCTGATAGACCCTCCCAGGTCCAACTTGGGTAATTCCTTTCATCTATTTCCCTTTCTACATGTGGTGTTCCCCAGGGGTCTAACCTTTCGCCCTGGCTTTTCAACCAATAACTGGCAACTCTCCCTCACTGCATTGCCATTTTCTGCTCTAACTTTCAGTAATTAACTTATGACACCCAATTTATTTTCATGCTTCCCTCGGCCCCCTCTTCTCCTTCTCTCATCTCATATTGCCTATTTTCCATTCAGGATTGGTGTGCCGCCAATGATCTCTGCTTGAATGCCAGCAAGATGGAGATCCTCCTCATCGGCACACGTTTACCCACCTTTGATATGATTTGATATGATAGTTTATTTATATAGCGCCTATACACAATGTGTTTCAAAGCGCTTCAAGGCAAGGGAAGGAACAAGGGAAAAAACAATGACATTCTTACAGGCCATGAACAGTAAGGATGTGAAATTAACTATTGTACTCGGCCTGATGACATTTCAGATAGTGCAACAGCTAAAACATAGATAAGGAAGGGAGGGGAAGAGTGGGAAAGAAAAGGGAAACAGACAGGCGACTACCGTACTAGGCCTGACAACATTTCTGGTAGAGCCTGTCAAGCTCTGCCCTGCCTCACTTGGCCCTCATCCTACCCCCACCTGCGAGGCTAAGAACCTTGGGGTCATCTTTGACTCCATGCTCTCCTTCTCTGCCCACATCTCTGATGTCTCTAAAAAGTCAAACTTCCTACTGCACCTCCTCAGAGGTACTTTGCCTTTCCTCCTCTCCTTCCCCCAGAAGCTCACTGTCTCTAGAACCCTGGTTCTCTCTAGGTTGGATTATTGCAACAGCCTCTTTATAAACCTTCCTGCTGCTACTCTCCGCCCTTTACAACTTATCCAAAACAGGGCTGCAAGACTTGTCCTTGGCCTCAAGCCCTGGGATCATATCTCTCCAGACCCGAAATATCTCCATTGGCTCCCGGTGGCTGCAAGGATTAAATTCAACACCCTTTGCACTATCCACAAGGCTTTCTGGGGCCTGGGTGCAAAATACCTTCAGCTGTCCCTCCGTAAATACCATCCCTCTCACGATCTTCACACCTCCACCTCTAACTCCCTCAGGGTCAATCGTTTTTCAAAGAAACGAGCTGGGTGTAGATCTCTGTCTTCAGCTGGGGCCTCCCTCTGGAACAGAAGGCTGAAGACCTTCCTTGTTGCTTCTGCCTCCTCTCCTCCTCTCCCCTGTTGAGCTGTTCTGTCCCGGCCTTGTGCACCTGTTCACCCTCTGACTTCGGGTCTAGATACCTGCTCACTCTGACACCCACCCACACTGCCTTTTGGCAATCCCTTCCACTGGGGTCTGCAGCTGTTACCCTCCATTTTCCCCTTTTGTTTTTCTGCTCTTATCAGACTCACCCTGTGCCTTCAACCTAGCACTTGCCTCTTGTTGGCAGCACTACCGCTGTTTTTTTATTATTTATTTATTCATGTTTTATTTATTCATTTATGTATTATAATTATTTACTTGTTCCAGCACTTTCCACCTCTTCCCCCTCCCCTTGCACTTTCCCTTTTCTCCTCTCCCATGCACTTGTGTGTTCTCTATGTCACTGGGCCTAGTAGGATTGTTGTTTTGTTCTCCCTTGTTCCCTTCCCTTGTCTCGTCGTGCTCTGAAACACTTGTGTACAAGAGTGATACGAATAAAATATCAATATCAATATCAATGAGAGGGAAGTAAACTGTTAATAATAAGAACTGCTATTTTAGGCTGAAAAAAGAGGGTTTCTTAGATATTGTTTTTATTATCTGTTTTTATGCATATATTTTATTATGTTTACCGCATGTCTCATTTCTTTTGATTTTTTTTATGTATGTTTCTGTATTTTTATATTTTAATGTTTCGAATTTGTTATATACATTGTCTTTCTTTTTTGTGAAAAGTCGAAATATTTTTGACTATAAGACAATACATTTAAAAAAACTAAAAAGTGACTGATTGAGTGAAGAAAAAAAGAGTGAAAGAATGTTATTGGGTGAATGAACAAGCACATAAGTGGAAAAAAATGAATGCATTGTTGGGAGAGGAAATAAGTGCGAGAGTGAATAATGAGTGATTATATGTTTATGAGTGAAAAACTGGGGTTGGGTGAGCAGTAAGTTAAATAGTGAAAGAATGAATGAGTTAGTGGGATTATAAGCACATTAATAAATGAGTCTTCAAATGAAAGAATGAATGAGTGCATGAGTGAAAGAATGGGTACGAGTGAGTGAAATGGTGAGTGAGGTAGCCTATGTTTTAATTCATTGAGAGTGACTAAATGAATGTGTGAGTCAATGGAAGAATTAGAATGGAATAATGCCTTAGTGAGTGAGTGAGTGAGTGAGTGAATTTGAA